>NC_057814.1:311945862-311963949 GCF_018294505.1 Triticum aestivum | reverse complement strand
AGTCGGCGGGCCAGAGAGGCATATATCTCACCAAGATGGATTGTAAAATGGACCAAGAATAATCCACCTTGGTCGTACAACCTCTCTCTTGTTGTTGGTCAAAGTGATGTCCGTCCATGCGACCCTGGAGATGGGCTAGCTCGCCAATAATCACGCAAGTAGCTAGTCCCTGAAGACAACCACTGCATGCGTGTGGCCCAAACATATGTATGGAGAGGTGTGTTTTTGAGTAACAATGAACAACTTTGATGTGGCACCGTGATTTCGAACTAGAAATCCCCACACCGAGTGAGGGTTAGGTTGACGATGCATATGTATGTTACACCACACTTCAAGCCAACGACGGGGATTCATATATGCATGCATGCGTGCATAGTATATGCATTCAAACTTAATTAGGTCTGAATCTCACCATGACCTATACTACGATAACACTAACCAAATGAAGAATCCGCCATGGTAACCTATCTTGTTGTTGGTCAAGGTGATCATGGATGTCCACGTGGGCCCACGAATATATAGGCCTGTCGCCGATAACCACACGAGGCAGTGTATCATTCGAAGGCAACCACTACATGCATATGTATGGAGGTGATGCGTGCATGCATGTTTGAATACACAACATTGATCTGGCGCGTGTGTCAAAAATCGTACACTAGCTCCCCACACAGAGCGAGATCGGTTCATGATGGTGTCGTTGTACTAGCCACTTCAACTCGATGGGAGGGATTCATGCGCACACATGCATATGTGTGTGCTCAAAGTGTATCATGCATGTCAGCCCAGAGCAAAAATAATAATCCCCTCCTAAGTCAAATTAACCTCTCTTGTTTTCAGGCAAAAATAAGTGATGGACCAAGCGGGCCCACAGATGGAAAGCATCGATATCGCTGATAATCGCTTAAGTGGGTGCGAGAGGATAACCACCACCTCTTTGCATGTGGGCCAAACATATATATGTTGAATACCCAAAATGCACAACTTTGATGTGCCACATGCCTCAAAAACTGTAAACCAGGCACCCATAGAGAGGTCCCCTTCCCCCTCTTCACCACATACTATATGCTCCTACCGTAATATATGTACAACCCAAAAGAATCCTCATCGATGGTGAAATTAATTAACCTCTCCCGAGGTAGGTCAAAGTGATGCATGCATGCATCGACGATGGCCTCGTGGGCCCACAGATGGAAGCGTCACACGTGAGTGTCCTAGCTTGGATATACATGCATGTGGCCCAAAAAGGTGTTGTGTGATGTTTGAATAACCAATTTCACAATTTTGATGTGGCACGTGCCTCGGTAACCAAAAAGTTCCAACACTGAGTGAGGTGTACTTGTTGACGGACGTATATGTATAGTATATATGCTAGTCCCCTCCCACCTCTTCGACACGTACTATATACCACCATAACACAAACAAAAAAGATTATACCTTGCTGGTCAAATTAACCTCACTGCCGGCTGTTCGTCAAAGTGATGGACGACGACCTCGCGGGCCCACAGAAAGCGTCACACGCGAGTATCGAGTGTCGTGTAGGACAACCATTGACTGCATGTAGCCAAAACATTTATGTATGAAAGGCTTGTGTAATGTTTTAAATAACGATTTCACGACTATGATGTGGCACCAGCCTACCTAACAAAATAGCCAACCCACACGATGGCTCACAACTCGTAGTGTACTGCAAGCCACCCGCCACCCCCAGACGCACACAGCCACACACACCGCGAATCCACCGCAACTACGATGCATGTTAAATTAATTATCCCGCAGTGAATATACATGTTACCAAAGGAGGGACATTTTAGTTTCCAAAAATTCACAGAGATCATTAAGACATTTTAGTACATTGATTGACTTTCTATGGGTATAATGTGCAAAAATCAAATTTGAGCTACATGCACATGTGACAGTGCACCTAAATGGATTGCAAAAACACATGTGTCTCACTGGGTGCATGTTTACTCCCCGTGCAACAAATTTCAAACATTGAGAATCTTGATTTTTAAATTCTAGTATACCCAAAACTTATTTGAAGTTCATGAAACTTATCGTGCTGTCATATGGACACCAATACAAAGTGGCATTGTACTTTTTTTGTCAAATTTGAGACCAATTTTGATGTAATCTTTATCTAATTACATACGGGAGATTATTAATAATTGGGAACCAATATCCCAAACGGATTATTTATTCGAACCGTGAGTGTTAGACCAACAATGGATACGTGTCATGCTTCGGTTAAGCAATAAAGCGGTAGCATTCATCATCCAAATAGAAAAACCATATACGTACCGTCGCGTGACCCGTGTGGCGTGCGAGCAGGCGTGAGTTGACTGGACGCATGCGAGCAGTCCGCCGCGCAGGCAGACGGGGAGGCGGGCGTGCAGGTGTGTGAATTGACGGAGGTGTGCTCGCTGCACAGTGTCATCGGGAGGCGTGCGAGTAGCTATGTGAAACTTTGGTAGGCATGCCAGTGGTCCGGTGCGCAGGCCTCTCTCCCACAACTCCCACTACTCCATATTAATGGTGCGCCCGAGTGGCCGCACCCCCATCCTCACTACGCACACACAATCCTCTCTCTCCGCTTGCAACCTCGACGCCACTCTCAGTCCTCAAAGCCGTCAGTGTATGAGGATGCCGCCGAAGCGCCCCATCGGAGGGAGTGGCGACGCCGGGGCTACTAAAGCACCGGAGCAGGGCATGGAGATGGAGACAGAGGTTGTCGTCACCGCCGGCGAGTTATTGCTGCACCCTGACATCGTCGACGGCGTCGAGCTTCCACAGCCGGAGGCGGAGTTCCACACCGACTTTGACGACCATTCCGGCGGCGACTCCGACGACCACTCCGGCGACGACTCCGACGATGACAGACAACTGGTTAGTCTTCTATACCCATTTATGTGTCAAATAGATCATAGGGTTTCTCTGGTTACTCCCGCCTCCCCATTTTTGGAATAGAAATCCTGTGGTTATGTTCTCCCAATCCATGAAATCTGAGTAAGTTTTGTTAGATCCGTGTAGTGTATTGATTGTTTGAATGGTATAGGTGATAAGTGATTAGTTGTTTCATCCGTGCAAATGATTTCTGCTAGTAGTCTGACTAGGGTTAGTGTTCGTGCTAATAATTCCTAGCCGGGACTTGACAATTGATTTTGAATGACCTACATATGTTTATGCCATTATTTTCTTCAAGATTGGTCTGTACATAGACGACTGTGCTTAAAAATCGAACCATAATATCTGAATATGTATAAATAAATAGCCATAAATTCCTAATCCTACTTCATGACATATAATCAGTGATTTGATGCGAAATTTGTTTTACTATATGTATAGGTGCTATCTGACGATGTGGACAGTGAGGATGAAGATGCCCAGAGGAGGTACAAGAGGCGAATCCTGAGGGAGCTTTATGCGGGAATGCATAACAGGCGTATTAGGACCTGGAACGACGACTATGGATGCCCATTTTGCAACCACATGATTCATGACGTGTATCTAAGTGTTTTTGCGCATGCAATAGGACGGGACATTGGCTCCTTGAAGCAGAAGTATTCTCGCAGGGTGGCGCACGGCGCGTACGCCGACTACCTGGAGAAACTTCAGGATCGTGCCGGCCGCATGTGAGATGAGATGTGGGATGGATCGAACTATGTACGCTTGAGTATGCTTAATGACGGTTGAACTATGTACTTATGGTTGAACTATGCTTATGTACGTGTACGCTTATTATCTATATCTGAGTATGTTAAATATTTGGCCCAATTTTGGTAAAAATTACAACGGGGGACCAAGAAACCAGGACAGAGGTAGTACGTCAATCACACATGGTTCCCAAAATTGGAACTATGTGCAATGACTATCATTTTGCCTGCTGCGTCAATCACACACGGTTCGCTCTAGCAAATCGTCGGCCCCAAAATTCTTTGTGGGACAGAAAACCCTCACCACCCAATTCAAAAAAGAAAAAAGAAAACCCTCACCATCCCCACGTCACAAAAACCCTCACCCCGCCCGCCACCTACCTCGGCCCCTCCGGTACGTTCCCCATTCACACCTGCACAAGCTCCTCCGCATCTATGCCATGGCACCACCTATCGCAGCGATAAACACTTAGCTCGACGCCTGCCGCCGCCGCCAGGCTGCCGACAAAGCCCACCGCATTTCGCCACTTCCGCTTGACGCCGCCTATCGCCATCGACTTTCTCAACGCCGCTCGCGGTCGACCCAGCTTCGCTCAGTTGGGGAATCTGCCGTACTGAGGGTTCTTTCTCATGGACGACAAGGTAACTAATTTAACGAGATATTATCTCATCTCTTATCCCAGTTCATCTGCCCCCTTTAATCACCTGGCGGAAATCGCCGTGAATTCATTTTTATTCGAGCTGATTTGAGGGTTTTCTTTCATTCATAGAATGTACAGTGCGCCGATACTTCAAGACTTGGTGACTGTCGCCAGAGATTCCATCTGATCGTACCAGATAACTTGAGGACGCGCGCGGTATGTTCAATCTCACCCTAAATCGGTTGTCATGGCCTACTTTCCTAAACATATTCTAAATATTGCTACATTTGGATAAAAGGTGCCACATGCACCATATATGTCAAAGGGGATTTTTCCCCTCTTCTTTCTATATTAGGCAAATTAATGATGTATTGTTCTTTTGATTACTCTCATATTTTCATGCCATCAGGTTTACCCTATCTGTTTAATTATAGAGTTTTGTCCTTCGATTTCAACTGCTGTACAGTTCTTTCAATTTGGGCTCATATTTGCATGTTACCATATTTTCTTTAACAACCCTACCATTTTCTGCAGGACATCCCTTGCTATGTAACAGATTATGTAGTGCACAATTTTTCCCTTTACATACATCAAGGCTCCACGAATGTCATACAACGCACAAACCATGGATTTACAATCGTTGCTATTGTAAGACTTGATGAACATGGTGACTCTTATTTTGGCACCGGCTTTTGGAATGAAATTTCAAAGTTTTATGTACTGAAAGCTCGCACTAAAATTGCACTGCACATAGAAGGGCCTGGTCATGAGATATATGCTAACTTCCCCGACAAAATCATCCATCCAGACTTTGTTCGAAGTAAGTTTTCTTTTCAACTATCTTCATATGTTGACTTACCCAACAACGTCAAATGAATTTTGTAGTATTTAAGCAACCAATTGTTATTCCCTTATCTTACTATATTCCTACCTAATAACTTCTAGTTACCAATACACTTTTCTATTGCCCTGTTTTAACTAAATATTCCCTGTACTCCCATTTCTATCAGAATGCGCCGCTGACAAGGAGACTGCGGAGGTGGAGAACGGGGCTGCCAACAAGCGGAGGCAGGGTGAGCTAGAAGCGCAAGCGACTCCATCAGGCCTAGATATATCAGCAGCTTCCCCGATGATATGTTGAGAGTCATCATCTCCCTCCTCCCAATCAAATATGGGGAGCGGACAACCCTCCTTTCCCGGCGATGGCGCCCCCTATGGAACTCTAGCCCTCTCGACCTCATCGACACCCACGAGCTCTGCTATGGCTATCGCAAAAGCTTGGATGCGTTCTCCAAGATCCTTGGCAGTCACCTTGGCCCAACCAAAGGCCTTAGAATGGGCAAGTTCCGTTCCAATGGCAAGGACCGAGCCAAGCTTGATGACTGGTTCTGATCCCCCGCCCTAGATCAGCACGAGGAGCTCACTTTTGATGATGGGCATATGCGGTCGCTGCCAACGTCCGCACTCCGCCTCGCGCCCACGCTGTGCATCGCCAAGTTCAGGAACTGCCATTGCCCGCCCCTTAATGACGCGCCCGCTCTTATTCTACCACGACTGAAGCACCTCAAGCTCATCGCCATCTGCCTCTCAAAGGGTGACATGGAGCGCCTGCTCCATGGCTGTACTGCACTTGAGTACCTTCGTCTTCAGGCGATCAATGGGTTGAGTACCTTCCACATCACCTCCATGACTCTCAGGACTATTTATGTGTGTTGCTGGTGCGGAAGGAAGACATCACAAAAGGTGGACCATTGTATGGTCATCCAGGACACACTGCACTTGAGAGATTACTTGTAGTTGATCAAGAAGGTCCAACAAGAATCAATGTCATTTCTGTGCCGAAATTGACAGTGGTAGGCTACTCGTCTGACAAATACTCCGAACTTGTTATTGGATCCACACCCGTTCAGGTACAACAGCCGCCTTCTACCTCTCCTTCTACAAATTAACATTATTTCTAATTTTGAAGATGTTTGTTCGTCTGTCATTCAAAAAATGATTCCGACAAGCTTGACCCTGAAACTGCGCACAGTGAAGGTCTTGGCACTAGAATCTATCAGGCCCGACCTAGAGCAAGTTGTCAGTTTCCTGAGATGCTTTCCGTGCCTGGAGAAGCTATATATCGAGGTGATGTTCCTTTCCTGTTAAATGTTAACCATAAGGGAGTTCAATTTGTGACACCTTTTTCCAAGTTTACAATGACAATGTACTACAATTTCTGAAGGTTCTTTTGGAGGATTTTAGTACATACATGCCCCCGATATTGGTTGCTTGATCCATATGGTTACATTCAATAAGTATTTCTCCTTTGGATTCATCTGTACTAGTTTTCTTATGGAACTTTTCATCCACTCCAACCTCTTGTGAAGAAGGCTCCATTTTCCTAGAATGTAATCAAATGCCCATGTTAATCATGTCAAATTGAAGATGGCATGTTAGTGCATTTTACAAATCTTGCAAACCAAATAGCTAGGCTTGTAGTAATGTTCAAAACTGCATGTAGGCACTAACACGTTTTCCTCTTTTGCAGATAAGATTAGGCCCAATGGTGGATAATGTGATAAAATATAACAATCACGTCGAATGGCTAGATCTGCATCTCTCAGAAATTACTTTGAACTCCTACCGAGGGACCTTACCGGAGATTATATTCGCCAGGTTCTTTGTTCTCAGAGCAAGGGTGCTGAAGGAAATGAGGTTTGCCCTACATTTATTTTGCAAAAATGAATGGTCTGTTGATCAGCGTCGTTGCCTACGGCAGAATGGAGTAGGCTCCAAAAATGCTGAATTTCATTTTGGAACTTCAGATGACAGAGTAATCGGAAGAAATCGGATCAACCCCATACATGACTTCTCAGTGGCTGACCCCTTTGCAAAAATTGTGAGGTTTCGAATCCAGACATAGAAGCGGTGATATTAGTTTGAACCTCTCTGATATCCATGTTCAGTGCATCAGCGCAAGCGTTTGCAGCTGATGAGCTGAATTTCATTTCTAATATCAGTTTGAACCTTGTAATCTTCGAATTTGAGCCATATAACTCTGGAATTTGAACTTTGTAACATTTCGAGCTTTTGTGGTACAAACGTTGAAATGGCATCATATGAGACTCATATATTGCTAGCACTATTTTGACCTTACTATGCAATGGTCTTAGATTTTATTAACCATTCTCGAATCAGTTTACCTTGTCGATCTCACAGCACACGATCTATATAGCTAACTCGACTGCGATCTTTGACAATATTGCACACAGTTGGTTTCTTCCACCGAGTGCACTGTAGAGCGCAGAATTAATTATCGCACTCGAGTGTCCATCATCACCCTTCTGTGTAACTTTGACCTCATCACCCAAGGATAAACTTATGACCGAAGTCATTCCACACACTTCATTTTTACAAAGCTTTTTGCCAATAAACGCCAACGATTTGTCCCTCTTCTAGCCGACGCGTGGCCAAACTAGTTGGGTGGGAAGCTTGCGCGGTAAACAGCGCGGTAGCACGGGAAAAGGCTCTTCGAGCCCACGCCTGGGGTGCGGTGTTGTCAAGCGTGCACTGGACTCTGGAATCCTCCGCTATGAACGCTGTGACAAGACATGACGATTACAGGCCGGCCGGCCCCCATTTATTACAGCGGCCATTTAACCTACCCTTCTATCTCTTCAACCTTTCGATCGCGCCCCACCATTGCAAGAAGCACACCCACCACAAGAAATTCTTAGAGGGTATCCTGCGCGGCTCCAATGGCGCTCCGAACGACTGCCGACGACGAGCAGCAGTTCACCATGCGTGCCGTGGTGGACACCCACAGAAGGTTCATGGACCTCTCGGTGGTGTACACCAACGACCCGGTCTGGGTGGAGCACTCCATCCACACGATGGAGCTGTTTCTTGTCGAGGAGAAGTACAAGGTGGTCGGGTTCGACCTCGAGTACACCCGCGCTCGTGCCGGGTCTCGTCCAATGGTCGCCGTCGCCCAGATGTGCGTGCGCCACCATGTCCTCGTCTACCACTACTGCCTGGCCACAAGGCCTTGCGAGCGTTTCGCCAAGTTTGTCAACAACCCCCACTACATGTTCTCTACGGTGGACATCACCAACGATGTAAAGGCGCTCGAGAATTCGGGCATCGCCTGCCAGAATCTTGTCGACATCCAGGGCCAATACAAGATCAGGGGTAGCAAGGAGCATGAGAAGGACTCGCTGGTTCACCTCGCCGAGGCCATCATCGACCCCTACTATAGAGACATGAAGGATTCATGCAACAAGGACAAGCGTGCCTGGCACTCGCCTGGATGGAGAAACTCGACAAAGCTCACATCGTGTACGCGACCAAGGAGGCGTAAACGAGCTACGACATGTATAGGCGGATCATTGACATGAGGAAGTCTCTCCTTCCCCAAAATGGCCAGGGATCCAGCCGGAAGCAGAGCAATGGCAAGCGTTGTCGCAACAATAAGTAGATGATTAGATCCTCGTTTCTCCTACTTTAGTATGCATGTAATTGCTTTCTTTGGTGTGTGGAAATGTTATGTGTGTAGTCACTTGTGTAATTGTATGCTTAATTTGGTTATGCAATGCTATCTTTTTAAGTATATATGTTGATGCTGTAGACAGAGCGTAGATGTTGTGCGGACAAAGAAAATCACATCGCACACGGACTAAACAACGGAACCCGTCGGTGATGTTTTTATCAATCACTCACAATTGTATACCAGCAAGCGTTTGCTCACAACACACATGGCTTGTTAGCAGTAATCATCTGTGTTGTTATCGGTCTTCGCACACGTCTTTGATTACAGACCTATTTGCCTCGTATCACACACATCTTGTTCATTTGAACTGTTTCTGTTCTCATGTCTCAACGCAAACAGTTCATCCGAGTGAACTGCATGCCGTATATCGCAGACACCTTTGATTTGGCTGACCGTTTCTTTTGTGTTTCCAAATCACAAACAGTTCATCCGAGTGAACCGTATGCTGTGTATCGCACACGCCTTCATATGGCTGCCCGTTTCTTTTGTTCCTCCTCATTGCAAACAGTTCATTGAACTGAACCGTATGCCCTTCATCGCACACGCAAATAAAACCTGAACCGTGTTTGATGCATCGGTCATTGCAAACATTTTATACATTTCTGACGGTTTTCATACAACACCGTTTGCGATTATTGCATCACACACAGTATCTCGAAGGGTCTCTGATCATAGTGTCGCATTAGCAGCATCTTGCAGTAGTGAGTGAAGAACACGGTGGAGATGACCTTGATCATGAGACACAATACATGGCTGCTGAAGATGCTGAAAGGTATGAAAGTTTAGTTGCTCAACGTGTTTTGAGTGTGCAGGTCACATAAGCTGAGAAATATCAGAGGCATAGTTTGTTCCATACAAAGGGAGTTGTGAAGGAACGTTCTGTCCGCGTCATCATAGATGGAGGGAGCTGCAATAACTTGGCTAGCATGGAGAGGGTGGAGAGGCTCTCTCTCACCACAAGACCACATCCGCATCCTTACTACATCCAATGGTTCAACAACAGCGGCAAGGTTAAGGTAACACGTATTGTTCGTGTGCATTTTAGTATCGCTACATATGCTGATTTTGTTGATTGTGATGTGGTACCCATCCAAGCATGTTCCTTATTACTTGGTAGACCATGGCAATTCGATTAAAATTATGCACACCATGGTAGAAACAATCACTATACTCTTGTTCATAAGGATAAACATATTACTTTGCTTCCTATGACTCCTGATTCCATTTTGAAAGATGATATTGATCGAGATAGTAAAGCAAAATAGGAGCAAAATAAGAGTGAAAATCAGATAGTGGCGAAAGAATTTGAGCAAGAAATGAAACCCATTAATAAACCATCTAGTGTTGCTTCTGAAATTAAATTGAAAAGTGGATGTTTACTTGCCACCAAGTCTGATATTGATGATCTAGATTGCAGCAAATCCGTTTGCTATGCTTTTGTGTGCAAAGAGGCATTATTTTCATTCAAGGACATGCCTTCCTCTTTGCCTCCTACTGTCACTAACATTTTGCAGGAGTTTGCTGACGTCTTTCCACAAGACGTGCCACCAGGATTACCACCTATTCGAGGGATTGAGCATCTGATTGACTTAATTCACGGTGCAACACTACCCAACCGTGCACCATACAATATCAATCCAGAGGAGATGAAGGAGATTTTGCGTCAAGTACAGGAGCTGCTCGACAAAGGTTATATACGCGAATCTCCTAGTCCTTGTGATGTTCCTATTATACTAGTGCCAAAAATGGATGGTACATCGTGTATGTGTGTTGATTGTAGAGGCATTAATAATATTAATATTTGTTATCGTCATCCTATTCCAAGGCTAGATGATATGTATGATGAATTGAGTGGCTCTACAATATTCTCAAAAGTTGATTTGCGTAGTGGATACCATCAAATTCGTATGAAATTGTGAGATGAATGGAAAACAACATTTAAAACTAAGTTTGGATTATATGAGTGGTTAGTCATGCATTTTTGGTTAACTAATGCACCTAGTACTTTTGTGAGATTAATGAACGAAGTTTTACGTGCTTTCATTAGACGATTTGTGGTAGTCTATTTTGATGATATACTGATTTATAGCAGTTCTTTGGAGGAACATTTGTTACATTTATGTGCTGCTTTTATTACACTATGTGATGCATGTTTGTTTGGTAACTTGGGAAGTGCACCTTTTGCACCAACCGAGTATCTTTTCTTGGCTATGTTGTTACTCCACAGGGAATTAAAGTTCATAAAGCCAAGATTGAACCTATTGAGAGTTGGCCGCAGCCCAAAACGGTCACACAAGCGAGGAGTTTTCTTGGCCGCGCTGGATTCTATAGGCGTGGTGTGAGAGATTTCAGCACCATTGCTGCACCTCTCCATGAGCTTACAAAGAAGGATGTGCCTTTTGTTTGGGGTACGACACAGGAAGAAGCCTTCACGATATTGAAAGATAAGCTGACACATGCTCCTTTACTCCAACTTCCTGATTTTAATAAGACTATTGATCTTGAATGTGATGCTAGTAGAATTGGATTAGGAGGTGTGTTATTACAAGATGGCAAACCTATTGCATACATTTCTGAAAAATTGAGTGGGCCTAGTCTGAACTATTCTACTTATGATAAAGAATTATATGATCTTGTTCGGACTTTAGAAACATGGCAACATTATTTATGGCCTAAAGAATTTGTTATACATTCTGATTATGAATCTTTGAAACATATTAATAGTCAAGCCAAACTGAATCATAGACATGCTAAATGGGTTGAATTCATAGATACTTTTCCTTGTGTTTTTAAACACAAGAAGGGTAAAGAAAATGTTATTGTTGATGCATTGTCTCGTCGCTATACTATGCTTTCACAACTTGACTTTAAAATATTTGGGTTGGAGACCATCAAAGATCAATATGTGCATGCTGCTGATTTTAGAGATGTAATGCAGAATTGTAAGGAAGGAAGAACATGGAACAAGTTTGTCATTAATGATGGATTTGTGTTTCGTGCTAACAAGCTATGCATTCCAACTAGCTCCGTTAGTCTTTTGTTGTTGCAGGAGGCACATGGAGGAGGATTAATGGGACATTTTGGCATGAAGAAAATGGATGATATACTTGCTACACGTTTCTTTTGGCCAAAGATGAGACGGGATGTTGAGCATTTTGTTGCTCGCTTCACTACATGTCAAAAAGCTAAGTCACGACTCAATCCTCATGGTTTATATATACGCCTTTTCCTATACCTAGTGTTCCTTTGGAGGATATATCAATGGATTTTGTTTTAGGATGACCTCGAACAAAGAAGGGGAGGGATAGCATATTTGTTGTCGTGGATAGATTTTCGAAAATGGCACACTTCATACTATGTCATAAAAGCGATGATGCTGCTAATGGTTCTGATTTATTCTTTCGTGAAATTATTCGCTTGCATGGTGTGCCAAATACTATTGTTTCAGCTGGTGATACGAAATTTCTTAGCCACTTCTGGAGATGTTTATGGGCTAAGTTGGGGTCTAAACTGCTTTTTAATACGACATGTCACACCCAAACTGATGGACAAACTGAAGTAGTCAATAGGACATTGTCTACTATGCTTAGGGTTGTTTTGAAGAATAACACGAAAATGTGGGAAGAATTTCTTGCCTCAAATTGAATTTGCTTATAATCGTTCCTTGCATTCTACTACTAAGATGTGCCCTTTTGAAATTTTGTATGGTTTCCTACCTCGTGCACCTATTGATTTGTTGCCTCTTCCATCTTCGGAGAAGGTTAATTTTGACGCTAAACAACGTGCTGAATTGATCTTAAAAATGCATGAGTTAATAAGGAAAACATTTAGCGTATGAATGCTAAATATAAACTTGCTGGAGAAAAAGGTAGAAAACATGTTGTGTTTGCACCTGGAGATCTTGTTTGTTTACATTTGCGTAAGGATAGATTTCCTAATTTGTGCGAATCAAAGCTAATGCCACGTGATGATGGTCCTTTTATGGTGTTAGAGAAAATAAATGATAATGCATATAAACTTTAGCTGCCTGCAGATTTTGGGGTTAGTCCCACTTTTAACATTCTAGATTTGAAGCCTTATTTGGGTGAGGAACATGAGCTTCCGTCGAGGATGACTTCATTTCAAGAAGGGGAGAATGATGAGGACATCAATACCATTATTACACCCACAGCCCCTACTGCTATACATACTGGACCAATTACTAAAGCTCGCGCACGCCAATTGAATTACCAGGTACTTTCGTTTGTTGGTAAAGATTCTAATGTTCATGAGAATATGATGCTGCCTAAATTGGATACATTTGTTTTGCTTACAAATGAAGGGCCTAGCTTGGACAAGAAAGATGAACCTTGGAGCAAGTTCAAGCATGGAGATGATGGCATGCGGAAGGTGAACAAGAATGAAGTTTCAAGTGATGATTTCAGGACTTTGAAGCCACCATAATGAGTGCATGAAGCCTTGGACAAAATATACAAGATGCCACTTCCTAAATTTCGTCCAGAGGCTATTATAGGTGTTGCGTCACCTTATTTTTGGGCCAGCCCCATGTAATTTCGAAATACTTGAGTATAGGCTGTTTTTATAGTCCGTATGTGTGGGGAAACAAGAGATAGGGTTGGTTTCGGACCCCTCCTCCAAGGGCCACGAAATTCCACCCTCTTCCTCCATATATATATAGCCCTTAGGGAACCGTTTAGACTTTGGGTTTTGTTCAGATTAAAAGTTCGCCATAGCTGTAACTGCGCATACTTCGTTTGTGTTCAATGACCAGACCAAGGCGTCACAGAACCCCACCTTGATCAAGAAAGCTTTCATCTTATATTCGCAATATCCAGATTGCAATCTTAGCTTCTTGCTTGTTCTTCATTTGCTTGCTGGAAATAGACCTTCATGGTCAGGTTGATCGTGCTCGGGCGTGGTCAATAACCTCTCGGAGTTGGTTTAGCGCTTCTCTAAGGCGCGACGTCCTCGCACGTTCGTAGTCGGATCGTCAAAGTCTACTCCTCCGAAACGATAATCACCATCTCATCAAAAGGCGGGACACCTTTGCCTCTATCACTACATAAGCATATTGCTTAGTGATTGCATATTTTTCTATTGTAGATCAATGGCACCACCTGCTCAACCCAACTTTGCATTGAAATCAATCATGGAAAAGGATAAACTTAATGGAACAAACTTTACCACCTGGTAGAAATTTGAGAATTGTTCTCAAGCATGATAAGAAGGAACATGTTCTAGAGGATCCACTTCCAGAGGAACCTGCTGATACTGCTAATGCCATGACCAGGAATGCCTACCAAAAACTCGTTGATGAATCAAATGAGATCAACTACCTCATGCTGGCTTATATGGAGCCCGATTTGCAGTAGCATTTCGAAGATGTTGGGGCTTTCGATATGATCGAGAGTCTCAAGAGCGTGGGTACAGGCTAGGACCGAAAGGTTCAACGTCTGGCGACCCTTGATGGATTGTAAGCTGAAGGAAGGTGATCCACTAAGCCTACATGTTATCAAGATGATCAGATACGTGCAAACTTTGGATCAGTTAGGCTTCCCACTCTTGGATGAGCTAGCTACCGATGCAGTTCTGGTTTCTCTTCCGCGAAGCTATGGGACATTCATCTCGAACTATCATATGCACGACATGGATAAGAAGCTCACTGAATTGCATGGGATGCTAAAGGTGGCAGAGCAGGATATTAAGAAAGGCACACATCAAGTGTTGATGGTGCAGAACTCCGGCAAGTTCAAGACGAGTTGGTCCAAGAAAAAGGCTAAGGCAAAGGGCACGGAGAAGGTAATATCCACCACTGCGCCAAAGAATGGATCAGACTCAGGGACCATTTGCTATTATTGCAAGGAGACATGTCACTTGAAGAGGAAATGTACCAAGTGGCTTGCAGAGCATGGCAAGAAGTCCGGAAATGCTTCTTCAGGCAAAGGTACACTTGTTACATATGTTATAGAAATTTACCTTGCTGACATACATAGTAGCTCTTGGGTATTTGATACCAGATCAGTTGTTTATAATTGCAACTCGATGCAGGGGCTAGTAAAAACTAGGTGTGTGGCAGAAGGGGAGATTGACATCTGGGTCGGCAACAAAGCAAGAATTGCTGCATTGGAGGTCGGCACAGTGCAGCTCTAGCTTCCTTCCGGATTCATTTTGGAATTGAATAATTGTTACCACATTCCTGCACTTAGTCGGAACATTATTTCTGCCTCGTGTTTGATGATTGGGGGTTATGAATTCAATTTAAAAGACAATGGTTGTTCAATATCTTTGAATGGTATGTTCCACGGTTATGCACCCATTGTTGATGGGCTATTTATTTTGAATCTGGAAGCGGAACCTGTCTATAATATGAATGTCAAGACGCATAAGCCTAATGAGATAAATCTAACATACTTCTGGCATTGCCGGTTTGGACACATTAGTCTGAAATGCATAAAGAAGCTCCGTGATGATGGAATCCTAACTTTATCCGACCTTGGGTCGTTCGAGACATGTGAATCATTCTTGCTCGGCAAGATGACTAAGTCTCCTTTCGCAAGGAATTGCGAGAGGGCGTCCAAGCTGTTAGATCTTATACATAGTGATGTGTGTGGTCCAATGAGAACAACCGCTAGAGGTGGCTATCAGTACTTCATGACTTTTACCGACAAGTTGAGTAGATATGGATACATCTATTTGATGAGGCACAAGTCGGAAACTTTCGAAAAGTTTAAAGATTTTCAGAACAAGGTTGAGAATAAGCTCGGCAAGACTATAAAGCTTCTACGATCTGGTCGTGGAGGTGAGTACATGATCCAGGATTTTGATAATCATCTGAAAAGCCAAGGTATAGTACCTCATCTCACACCTCCGGGTACACCATAGCGAAATGGTGTGTCGGAACGAAGGAATCGTACCTTGTTAGATATGGTTCGATCTATGATGAGCAAATCGGATTTACCCTTGTCATTCTGGGGATACGCTCTAGAAATTGCAGCTTTTACACTCAACCGAGTACCATCTAAATCTGTAGACAAGACACCACATGAGATGTGGACTGGAAAGAGTTGCAAGTTGTCTTTTCTAAAGATTTGGTGTCGTGAGGCATTTTCGAGTGACTTATGTCGGACAAGCTTACACCCAAGTCGGATAAGTGCATATTCGTGGGATATCCGAGGGAAACTTTGGGATATAGCTTCTACAACCGCGAAGAGAACAAAGTGTTTGTTGCTCCGAACGGGGTCTTCCTTTTGAAAGAGTTTCTCGGGCGAGAAGACAGTGGGAGGCAGGTACAACTCGAAGAAATTCAAAAACCACTTGGTGAAAACTCGGTTGATGATGTGATCATACTAGAGTCTGTCAGGGAACCCGAGGTGGAAGCGGCACCAGAACAACGGAGGTCGGAAAGATTGCGAAGTGTGCGTGATGTGTTGTTGTTGGAAAGTGACGAGCCGGCTACATATCCGGAAGCGATGGTGAGCCCAGATTCTGAGTCATGGCTCGAGGCCATGAGATCCAAGTTAAAGTCTATGGATGACAATCAAGTCTGGGACTTGGTTGATCCACCGCCTGGCGTAACAGCCATTGGTTGCAAATGGGTCTTTAAGAATAAAACCGATGTGGATGGAAATATCCAGATCCACAAAGCTCTGTTTGTCGCAAAAGGTTGCGGACAAGTTCAAGGAATTGACTATGATGAGACTTACTCGCCGGTAGCGATGCTGAAGTCGCTGAGGATCGTACTACTGTAGCTGCATATTTGGATTATGAGATATGGCAGATGGATGTCAAAACGGCTTTCCTTCATGGAAATTTAACCGAGGATGTGTATATGATACAACCCGATGGTTTTGTTGATCCGACTAGCACTAGTAAGGTATGCAAGCTCAAGAGATCCATTTATGGGTTGAAGAAAGCATATCGAAGCTGGAATATTCGTTCTGATGAGGTCATCACTGGTCTCGGTTTCATCAAAAGCAAAGAGGGCGCTTGTTTATATAGGCAGTTGAGTGGGAGGTCAATAGTGTTTTTGATCATGTATGTGGATGACATATTGCTGATCGAAAACGATGTTTCGATGTTGAACTCGGTCAAGGAATCATTGAATGGCAAGTTTTCAATGAAGGACCTCAGCGAGGTAGTGTATATTTTAGGCATTAAGACCTATAGAGATAGATCGAGGAGGCTGCTCGGCTTGAGCCAGAGGACGTACAAAGATAGTGTTGAAGCGGTTCAGCATGAGTGAGGCCAAGAAAGGGTTCTTGTCTGTCTCACATGGTATAAGTCTATGCGAGACTCAGAGTCCTTCGACATCTGATGAGCGAAGCAGGATGAGTCAGATTTCGTATGCCTCGGCAATCAGATCCATCATGTATGCCATGATATGTACATGGCTTGTTGTTGCTTTTGTAATAAGCCTAACAAGTAGATACTAGGCCAACCCAAGTGAGAGTCACTGGGCGGCGGTAAAGACTAATCCGAAGTACCTGAAAAGGAGTAAAGAGATGTTCCTAGTTTATGGAGGTGAGGAAGAGCTCGTCGTAAGGGGTTGCGCTGATACTAGTTTTCAAACTGACCGAGTTGATTGTCAATCATAGTCCGGATTCATGTGCGTCATGAACGGAGGAGCAGTGAGCCGGACGAGTTCCAAGCAAGATACGGTGGCCAATTCTACCACAGAAGCCGAATACATTGCGGCTTGTGAAGCCGCAAAGGAAGGTGTTTGGATCCGGAACTTTCTGTATGATCTTGGTATTTTCCCAGCCTCGGTAAAACCGTTGGACCTTTATTGTGATAATTCTGGTGCCATCGCACAAGCCAAGGAGCCGAGGAATCACCACAAGACCAGACACAGAGGTCGGAAATATCACCTGGTACGTAAGATCGTAAAGAATGGTGATATAGAGTTATGCAAATTACACACGGATGCAAATGTTGTAGATCCGCTGAATAAGCCACTTCCACAACCCAAGCATGAGGGGCATGTTAGAGCTATGGGCATACGATGTCTATTTAATTGACTCTAGTGCAAGTGGGAGACTATTGGAGATATGCCCTAGAGGCAATCATGTATATGATATTTCCTATGTCTTTATGAATAAAGATAGTCCTTGGACATTTATCTATGATGTGTATCAACAAGTACGTGACTTGTTTTGTGGGACTATGCAATGTATGATGACTGTCCACAAAGATACCTAGTCGAAAAGGCTGTGTGGACACGCAGCCGACTAGACTAGTATATGACACAGTGGATGTCGTGGGAAAC
>NC_057814.1:311943216-311945582 GCF_018294505.1 Triticum aestivum | reverse complement strand
GGGATAGCGCATTGCACAAGGAGCAGAGAAGTGTGGAACAAAACGCAGAGATCACACAGTCAGTTTTTACCCAGGTTCGGGCCGCCATGAGGCGTAAAGCCCTACTCCTGCTTTGGTGGATTGATGGTGGAAAAAATGGTGGTGAGCGCAGCACGCTTGCCTGGGAGGGTTGCCTCGGGGCAAGAGCGGCTACGCGCGTATGAGTGTGTAAGGGTCCGAATCAGCCAACCCCTTCTCCGATTGCCTTGGGCCTCCTTTTATAGATCAAGGGGTCACCACAGTGGCAAATCAGTCATTACGCACTGATTAGATAGAAAACAGTGCTATCATACCTAACTCTGCAGGCTGATAGAGCGCATTAAATCTGCCACTCAACGTCACTTCAGAGCTTGCCCAGCAGGCCTTGCCAGGCTGTTTTGCCAACTTCGTGCCTGCTTGCTTGACACATCTCAAGACGGGTGTCGCTTGAAGATATTTTCTGTAGGAAGTGGCTGCATGTGGCAAATAGCAGCCACTTAGTCACTTTGGAGCTTGACGCTGCACTGATCTACGACATGCGTTGTGATGAGGTGGTGCGGTTTGCCTCCGTAAGCCCGGCAAGCCTGCCGGGACGATCCGAAAGCTTGCTTCTGGGGGTAACCCCATCTTTGTCAGGCTCGCCTGCCCGGCAAAGGGAGGCTTTTCCCTTAGCGATATTTTGCTTCTCTGGCTAGTCTTGGTCCTCTTGATCTGTACGTTGGTCCTTCCAAGAACTGATCCCTTGTGCTTCAATATGATCTTGGTGTTGTGATCTTGTTCTTGTGCCTGTGCACAGTCTAGGCAACGGACCCAGGGTTTGTTGCACCGATAGGAGCCCCCAGGCCTGGCCCGAACACGCTGCCGGGCGTAGTCGAGGTAGGACCTAACTAGTGCATAGGCAGGGGCGTGGAAGTGGCTGGCCCCTTGAGATCTTTTTTGCTTCTTCATTAACTCGAGTTTGGGTCAGCTTCCAGTTCACCCGCGCGTCATGTAAGGCCAATTGTGGTGGGCCACCCTTGTAATGGCCCATGAATGACTTCAACGCACGGGTGAGTAACTGCCAATTCACTCTTCCCACCACACCCTTATACTTATCCACGTATGCTGCATGCATTGAGCGGAGTAGGTAACGGAGGCGCGTGGTGCGAGAGAGCATCAAGGCAGGGGCCCGGTCTTCATGAATTGGTGGAGGAGGGCGGTAGTTACCCATTGAGGGATTGGCTCTCTTCCCCGACCCGCCTGTAAAAGGAGGGGTGGGGAGGAGAGGTGGCATTCATCCTCGCATCCCTTCTCCTCCATCCTCCACTTTCTGCTGGTTATGATGAAGGTAAGAGCCTGGGCCAGGCCCCAGGTAGTAGCATGTAATTGGCGATGTCAAATGCTCATGATGATGCTTGGGGAGTGAGTCTGGTCCAGGCCCATACGAGGCGTGGTTATGCCTTTGTTGGGGTGAGGTTCCTTACCCAGCTTCTCGCAAACCACGGGAGGGTGCGCGGGTGGCGCGGCGGTAACACCGGAGGTGGCGACTCCGGTGTGCTTGTTGCCGGGCCGCCCAAGGCTTCAATTCTAGTGGGTGGCGACGCAAGCGACACCATGCCAACGGACGCAGGGTGCGGTAGTCGACCGTGGCCCATTCCTCCTTCTCTCGTGGCACCGGAAGGAGGTTGCAGAATGGGTTCGCCATCGGCAAGGCGACCCTGACCACCCTGGGCATCGCCCTTTCGATGCACTGGATGGCTCCTGATATTCGGGCTGTTGGGGATGACCATGCTCCCTGTGGTATTACTAGGAGAGCATGGCTCCCGATTGGGTTACCGTGATGGGGCCTCCGGTCGGCAGTGGTATGGGAGGTGGCGGCAACCCACGACGCGTCAAGAACAGGACGACTGCTCCGACGAGTCGTGTTTGTCGGTGACTCTGCCTCTCGGATCTGGGCCTCCGGCAGCGTTACCATCCGGACCTGCCCTCCGGGTTCTTCCTCCTTGCTGCGGGACGGCGCCGTCCTGATCCTGGGGAGGCGCCGAATCCCAGCAAGGCCTTCCCTCCACCTTCTTTATCTCTTCCTGTAGTTTCGAAGAAGGAGAGGAAAAATGAAGGCTTCACGGCATTTTATCTTTTTACAATCTTAAATCTGTAGGCACTTGCCAAATTTTAGTTCAAATAATGTAATCTCTTTAATCCATGCTTGTGTCATGTAAGGTCTGTACTGGTTTGATCAGCATATTAATGAAAAAGATGAACCTTGTCGGGGACTCGTGCATGTATATGTCCGTGCAGAGGTGGAATGCCTCTATAATTTTATATAAACGAGTCTCCCCCGGCAGGCTATCCTGCTGGTACCCTCTATT
>NC_057814.1:311924956-311942884 GCF_018294505.1 Triticum aestivum | reverse complement strand
CGACCATCCTGACCGGAGCAACGTTTGAGTCGAGGGATGGGAGCACCTAAGTTTCAAAAAATGGCGAGGTTTTCTTATGCACAAGTCTTTACTAACAAAACACGTATGGATAAGAGATAGAACTTGTCTGTTTGGCTCGCCGGAGATCGCGGTGTTGGCTCATCTTTTCATCTCCCCTTGGAGGCCAAGTTTTCGGCAGGAACCTGCAATTTTATCCAGATGGAAATGCTGCTAAATGCGATCTTATCTACATGAACATGCGATGCTCATGAAATGCTTATGCATGCATGCAACTTGTCAGGGGCCCGCAGCGTTTCATTTATTTCTCTGTTGCTCAGGGTCTGCGTCTGGCTTTGTACAAGGGGTTACATGCAACTGAGGCAAGGCATGTACAAAAGGGTTGCTGCCGGGCACGGCCCGACAGCCGCGCCTTACGGGTAGAACTTGCGGAGATGCTCAATATTCCATGAGTTTTGCAATTGAATGCCATCTCCGGTCTCCAGACGGACTGCGCCAGGTCTGGTGACTCATACTACTCGGTAAGGGCCTTCCCACTTTGGCCTCTACTTGTTTGCATCCTTGGCGGACTGAACGCGCCTAAGGACAAGGTTGCCTTCCTCAAAACACCGGGCATGAACTCTGCAGTTGTGGTAGCGACGCAGGGCTTGCTGGTAGCGTCCAGCACGTGTAGCAGCATGGAGACGGTTTTCCTCGAGAAGCACAGCGTCGTCATGCCGGTGCTGATCCTGCGCTACTTCATTGTAGGCAAGCACTCGAGGCGACCCGTAAATGAGTTCCGTAGGGTAACTGCTTTTGCCCCATAAACTAGGGAGAAGGGAGTCTGCCCGGTAGCTCGATTTGGTGTCGTTCTGAGGGAGAGAACTACCGGCAGCTCATCGAACCATCGCCTGCCGCACTTCTGCAGCGTATCAAATGTTCTTGTCTTGAGTCCTCGCAACACTTCAGTGCAACAGAGGCAAATGAGATCTTGCTTCCGAGGGCATGAACGTATTGCATGAAGGCGCATCTCGTGAACTGGGTGCCGTTGTTGGTGATGATCCTGGCAGGGACCCCGAAGCGGCACACCAATCCTTTCAAGAACTTGATAGCTGACTCAGCAGTCACCTTTCTCACGGCATCTACTTCCGGCCACTTTGTAAACTTGTCAATGGCAATGAACAGGAATTCAAAGCCCCCGGAAGCTCGAGGGAAAGGGCCGAGGATATCGAGCCCCCAGACCGAAAATGGCCATGACAAAGGGATTGTTTGAAGAGCTTGTGTAGGCAGATGGATGTTCTTGGAATGCAAATGGTAGGCTTCACACTTGGTGACTAGCTCGACCGCATCTTGGAGGGCTGTGGGCCAATAGAATCCTTGCCGGAATGCTTTCCCAACTAATGCCCTTGATCCAATATGGGAGCCGCACATGCCTTTGTGTATTTCTGCCAGCTGTTCATTTCCTTCTTCCAGGCAAATGCACTTAAATTTCTCACTATTGGGCCTCCTTCTGTATAGAGTGTCATCGACAAACTGATACATATTGGCCCTCCAGGCTACTCTTTCAGCTTCCTCTTGCTCATCGGGAAGTTCTCCAGTTTGGAGGAAATGGACTATGTGCCTCACCCAAGTTGGAGCCTGGGGCTCGGCAAGAAGGACTAGCGGCACCTCCTCACCTGCGGGAGCGCGTTCCTCGACTACGGGGACCAGTGGCCCGGTAGGAGCGCGCAGCCCGGAAATCGATGGGGAGTTGTTTCTGGCAGGGTCCCTGCCAGGAGCCCGAGGGGCTCTACCGGGAGAGGCTTACCAGGGTCCAATTTCCTCCTCTTTCGGACCATTTTTGCCGGGGATACGGAGGACTGAGTGAGATGGAGAACAAAAGTTCTTGGTTCCACAGGAAGTTTTTGCGCAACACACTTTGATAGATGATCAGCTATGCTATTTTCCGCACGGGGTACGTGCTTTGTTTGCAATCCGTCAAAGCGCTCCCCCAATCTTATCACTTCCTCAACACATGCCTCCATCAATGGACTTTGGTAATCCTATTGACTTGTCTCACCACAAGTTGTGAATCTCCTCGAATGATCAGTTTCTTGATTCCCAATTCTGTGGCAATCCTGAGCCCGGCAAGGAGCCCTTCATACTCTACTGCATTGTTGGTTGCCTCCTCCCGAGGAAAATGCATATGTACGATGTACTTTAGGTGCTCCCTAGTGGGAGCAATGAGAAGTACGCCACCCCAGCACCTTGCAGGGAGAATGCACCATCGAAATACATGATCCCTTCTTGGGGTGCATCCTTGTCGGGGGTAACTATTTCCAGCACTTCTTCATCAGGGGTTGGCGTCCATTCTGCAATAAACTCTGCTAATGCCCTGCTCTGAATTATTGATGTGCTCTCAAATTTCAGGCCAAAGCTGGATAACTCGAAAACCCACTCCACTATTCAGCTGGTAGCCTCAGGGTTTCAGAGTATCCTTTGCAACAGAAAGCGGGCAACAACCGTGATCTCATGGGCTTGGAAGTAGTGGCATAGTGTCCTTGAGGCCATGATGAGGCCAAAAATCAACTTTTGCACACCAGAGTACCTCGATCTAGCCCCTTGTAACAGGGAGCTGACGAAGTACACTGGGCGCTGCACCACTTTCTTCCTTGTCGCGTCCTTAGGGTTGTCTCTGCTATCATGCACCTCTTTGTCCTGATCCTCATCAGGTCCTGTCGGGCTTTGCTCACTCTCTGTTTCTTCTACTCCCCGCTGTGCCACTAGGGCTGCACTAACCACTTGATTAGTTGCCGCTAAGTATAGCAGCAATGACTCTTGTGGTTTGGGAGCAACCAAAGTGGGCACAGAGGACAAGTAGGTCTTCAAATCTTGCAATGTTGCATCTGCTTCCGGGGTCCACTTCATGGGCCCTGCCTTCTTCAAAATTTTGAAGAACGGCAAGGCGCGTTCACCGGACTTGGAGATGAATCTGCTAAGTTCGGGAATGCACCCTGTCAGACGCCTCATATCTTTTAACTGTCCTGGGTGCCTAGATCTGCTCGATAGCCTTGATCTTATCAGGGTTGGCCTCGATCCCATGATGGGACATGAAGAACCCAAGTAGCTTGCCGGAGGGAACGCCAAACACACACTTCTCCGGGATTAGCTTCAAGTTGATCTTGTGCAGATTAGCAAATGTCACCGCCAAATCCAGGATGAGGGTTGATTTGTCCTTGGTTTTGACCACAATATCATCCATATAAGCCTCAATGTTTGTGTGCAACTGTGGTTCAAAACCAATCTGGACTTCTCTTGTAGTGGACCCAACACTCTTTAACCCGAAAGGCATGCGCACGAAGTTGTACATACCACATGGGGTGATGAATGAGGTCTTCTCTTCGTCTTTCTTGGACATGAAGATCTGATCATATGCAGAGTATGCATCTAGAAAAGAGAGCAAATCACAACCTGAAGTGGAGTCCACAATCAGGTCGATGCGCGGCAAGGGAAATGGGTCCTTCGGGTAAGCCTTGTTGAGATCTGTGAAATCTATACAAAGCCTCCATTTTCCCTTAGCCTTGCATACGACCATTGAGTTTGCTAACCATGTTGGATGCAATACTCCTCTGACCAGACCAGCTACCTCAAGTGTAACAACCTGGATTTTGGCCCTTTTCTTTCTCTTTTGAGTTATTTGGTTTTTGCTCTGTTTTTCTTTTTGGAGTGGTTCTGTGGCCTTGCCACCTAGGAAATCATCCTCATTCCCCCTCCCAAGTGGCTCATCATTCTCAATACCTTGCCAAGATCATGTCACTTCACTCCTTGACCAAACCCGAAAATCTTTTTCTTGGGAATATTCCTTTTTCTATTAAAGGAATAACCCTGTCTGCCCTAGGTTGTGAAGCAACCTATATTTCTCTCCATCCAAAAATTCCCAAATAATTCTCATAATTCCTTTGGGTCATATGTTGCTCAAATATGCCCAGACTTTCCTGTCCTAGCCCAAGAATAGTTCCCAAATAATTATTCTTCATTTCTGTCCAGTGTGGCTTTCTGTGAAGGAAGTGCTACCTATCCTTTCCTGATTTCTCCCAAACCTTTTGGGCATTCTCTTATGTCCAAATCATTGACCTGTGCCAAAATTCAACTTTATTTGCCTAGCCAATCTTCCTCAGTGAGTTTTCAAAGTTTCTGTCAGATAGAAGGCTTTGTGAAGGAAGTACTAGCTAGGAGTATCCAAATGAGTTGAAATTTTTCACACTCATTCATGTGCTCATATTAGCACACTCCTCCAAGTTTCAGCTCCATCATATCATCTATGTGAGCACAGGACCAAATCTTTGATTCTGGCAAAATTTTCAGGTTGTGAGGCAAGTGCATTTTATATTGCTTCATTAATCCTGATAAATTAACAGATCATGCCCCTACCTATATAACATCTCTCCACCAAATTTGGCACCATTTCACTTAGCCAATATTTCTCCAAAATTATTGCAAGTTTCTGGTCAGCAAGGATGTTTGTGAAGCAAGTACCATTTTGGTAAATCCAATTGGTATGAAATTTTTACAGCATCTTATTGTGGCCAAATCATCAAGCCTTGCCAAATTTCAGCTCAAGTGGCTTCTCCATGTGAGTGATTCTTCCTGTTTTTACTTCTGTACCAGTTTATGTGGTTGTTAAGCAACTATATTAAATCTGGATCCAAATCTCCTCAAACTCTCCAGTATTATAGTCCTTCCTAAGCTAATCATCCCAGACAACACCATTTGACCCAATCTGTTCCCTGTTGATCAGCAGTGCATGTCAAAGTTTACTAATGTAAACTTCAGAAGTTGCTTACCAATTAACCACTGCATATTTAACCAAGTTACCACCTCAGTTGCAACCTACCCAAGAAGGACAAACCCCCAGACATTGTTTGGCCGACCGTGTGGCACTATGTGCACTAGTGCACGCGGTGATCACGAGTTTTGGCATGCCATGCGCGCGCTCTGCTGGCGTTGGCCGCGTCCAGGGCGTCTTCTAGCTCCGACCCCACTCCCTCTCGACGTCTTCGCGCTCATGATCATGTCTAACAGTTTTACCGCGTCGTCGCCGTTCTCCTGGACCCCTCTCCCCCTCCGTCCACTTCCTCACCGATGCAAGCCGCCGCGTGCCCACGGACGAACAGTGGCGGTTTGGCTCGGAGCTCGCCGTCCTCTTCCTCCCTGCGCTCCCTTGCCCGCCTCTTCCCCGTGAGCCACTCCTCCTGTTCCCTCTCATCGCCTAACTCCGAGCTCGAGCACGCGCACACGCGTCCGCGGCGACGACAGCTCGGCCTCCTCGCCCCGCGGCTATATAAGCCCACCCCGAGGCCTCTTGACCTCACCAAGCTTCTTCCCTCCCTCCTAGCTACCTCCCGACCACCCAAACGAGCTCGAGGAGCTCTCTGGGTCCACCATGGCCGCCATGGCCGCCGCCGCTGCTCTCTCAAATTGGGTCGGGCCAGCCAAGTTCTCTCCACCACCAGAGCCCTCAAGGCCTCCCCTGGATCCTTCCCGGCCTTCGCCTCCTCCTCCAATGGCCTCTGGCCACGGGCTCCATCGCCGCCCGAAGATGCCTTCTACCGCGATCGCAGCTCCGCCGTCTCTGGTGATCCTCGGGTGCTCCACCCGTCGCCTTCGAGTGCGGGCCGTCTCCCCGAGCTCACCGGTGGTCGAAGCGTGGCAAACGGTGACCAGAGCCGCCCAAACGAGCGCCGGCACCGGCGGCCTCCCTCTGCACCGTGGGCGAATGTGAGGAGAAGATGAAGGCGACGGCATCGCCCCGCCAGCTGGCCAGTGGACCACGCAGACCTCGCACGTCAGTGGCTCGGTAAGCCGCCTTTGACACGCTGGATAAGTGGAGGCGTAACCCCCTGGATTACGTCTTCGCTAATCGAAAGCGTATTCCTCTTCTAGTTCGGCCTAAAATGCGTTTACACTTCCAGGAAACGTATTCCCATCTAATACACTTTCGGTTTTTCTGTGCAGGCCCTGTTTGAAAATATTTTCATTACACATAGGTCCCTCGCAGAAAACACTTCATAACTTTTTGCAAGTGCATTTTATATTGCTTCATTAATCCTGATAAATTACCAGATCATGCCCCTACCTATATAACATCTCTCCACCAAATTTGGCACCATTTCACTTAGCCAATATTTCTCCAAAATTATTGCAAGTTTATGGTTAGCAAGGATGTTTGTGAAGCAAGTACCATTTTGGTAAATCCTGTTGGTATGAAATTTTTACAGCATCTTATTGTGGCCAAATCATCAAGCCTTGCCAAATTTCAGCTCAAGTGGCTTCTCCATATAAGTGATTCTTCCTGTTTTTAATTCTGGACCAGTTTATGTGGTTGTTAAGCAACTATATTAAATCTGGATCCAAATCTCCGCAAACTCTCCAGTATTATAGTCCTTCCTAAGCTAATCATCCCAGACAACACCATTTGACCCAATCTGTTCCCTGTTGATCAGCAGTGCACGTCCAAGTTTACTGCTGTAAACTTCAGAGGTTGCTTACCATTTAACCACTGCGTATTTAACCAAGTTACCACCCCAGTTGCAACCTACCCAGGAAGGATAAACCCCCAGACATTGTTTGGCCGACCATGTGGCACTGTGTGCACCAGTGCACGCGGTGATCACGAGTTTTGGCATGCCATGCGCGCGCTCTGCTGGCATTGGCCGCGTCCAGGGCGTCTTCTAGCTCCGACCCCTCTCCCTCTCGACGTCTTAGCGCTCATGAGCATGTCTATTAGTTTTACCGCGTCGTCGCCATTCTCCTGGACCCCTCTCCCCCTCCGTCCGTTTCCTCACTGACGCAAGCCGCCACGCGCCCATGGACGAACAGTGGCGGTTTGGCTCGGAGCTCGCCGTCCTCTTCCTCCCTGCGCTCCCTTGGCCGCCTCTTCCCCGTGAGCCACTCCTCCCGTTCCCTCTCGTCGCCTAACTCCGAGCTCGAGCATGCGCACACGCGTCCGTGGCGACGACAGCTCGGCCTCCTCGCCCCGCTGCTATATAAGCCCGCCCCGAGGACTCTTGACCTCACCAAGCTTCTTCCCTCCCTCCTAGCTACCTCCCCGGCCACCCAAACAAGCTCGAGGAGCTCTCTGTGTCCACCATCGCCTCCATGGCCGCCGCTGCTGCTCTCTCAAATTTGGTCGGGCCAGCCCCGTTCTCTCCTCCTCTCCACCACCAGAGCCCTCAAGGCCTCCCCTGGATCCTTCCCGCCCTTCACCTCCTCCTCCAATGGCCTCTGGCCACGAGCTCCATCGCCGCCCGAAGATGCCGTCCGCCGCGGTCGCAGCTCCGCCATCTCTGGTGATCCTCGGGTGCTCCACTCGTTGCCTTCGGGTGCGGGCCGTCTCCCCGAGCTCACCGGTGGTCGAAGCGCGGCAAACGGTGACCGGAGCCGCCCGGACGAGCGCCGGCACCGGCGGCCTCCCTCTGCACCGCGAGCATACGCGAGGAGAAGACGAAGGCGACGACATCGCCCCGCCAGCTGGCCAGTGGACCCCGTGGGCCCCGCACGTCAGTGGCTCGGTAAGCCGGCCCCGCCTTTGCCACGCTGGATAAGTGGAGGCGTAATCCCCTAGATTACGTCTTTGCTAATCGAAAGCGTATTCCTCTTCTAGTTCGGCCCAAAATGCGTTTTCACTTCCAGGAAACGTATTCCCTTCTAATACACTTTCGGTTTTTCTGTCCAGGCCCTGTTTGAAAATATTTTCATTATAGATAGGTCCCTGGCAGAAAACACTTCATAACTTTTTGCTCGCAACTCCGATTGAGGTGATTCCAAAGCCCACTTCTTCGTCTCGTCGAGCCTGTTCTGTTGGAACCATTTTCATTATGTTTTAACATTCTGAAAATGACCATTTTGCCCTTGCCCCTAATCAGCCCCATTGGGAGAGAAACTTTTCCGGCGGTTTGTTCCACGATCGTTCTGCACTTCTTCTCGGTAATTTCTTCCACGCCAGGCAAGCCACAACCACCATTTGCGTGATAGTCATGCAGTAGCATTGGTTTTTAACTTGAATTTTTAATAACTGCATGTTGGTTTTGGTACTATTGTCATTATTTCGGTTATGCTTGTGGATCGGTGATTACCGTCTTGCTATGTTTTCTTGCACTCTGTTATCATGTTCTACCTGCTAGTATTACTTTCATATTGGTCATGCTTGATAGCAGTACATGTTGGGTTGGTCATGTTCTTCGGTGCATGACTAACATCAGTTACCGAGTACCGTTAATATGTATTGTTCCTTGTTGTTAGTTGGTTAAGTGTTTACTCGGTTATGTTATTGATGTGTTCTTGTATGGTACTTATTGTTGATGATAATGGTCATGTTATCCTATGAGTAGTGTTGTACTTGTAATATTCATGCTCATCATTATGCCATGCTCAGTTGGATATGATTCTGTTGATATGGTGGATAGTTATGTTGTACCCTCATGCTTATGTTGATATCATGCTCATGCATTGTAATTGCATCATGTTATTTAATCATGGCTCAACATATTGCATTCAAGTTTAACCGGATTAAATTGAACTTGAACAATTGTTGGCTGAGTCATGGTGCCACCATATCGAGCTAACCAGTGCAACCACATTTGCCTAGTGGGAAGGTCCTAACTAGGTCTATTGCCATGCCTCTCGCCGGTGCCTCCCACGAGGGAAGGTTATGCGCGGGCGCTACCTTGGCTAGGTAGGATAACATAAGCCTTGTGTGCCCGTAGTGGTTGTAGCCGGCTTGTCCCCGTTTGGGACCATTTTTTTTGCCAGGACGGTGGCCATTGGTGTCTTTGGTAGGCACGGGGCCACCGTGGACTTATCCCAGAGGGGAGTTTGTCGGAGTGGGCAGGAGGGTGTCATGGCAGTAGGACGGTTTTGTCGGAACACCGTTGGTCCACCCGAATGGGAGTGCGAGGCCATGGGTTCTGTGGTGTGGGTAAAGTGCGCTACCTCTGTAGAGTGTATACTAAATCTATCGATAGCCACGCCCGCGGATAAGGGCCCAGTTTGTAGTTGGTCAGACTATCGGTTAACAGTAAGAATAATGATGGGCTTAATAACAACCCCGGTTCAATGATGAGATAAGTTGGTTATGTGATCCGTGAATGATTACCGTTTGGTTACGAGCACTACAAAAAAAACACACTTCCGTGATGATACGTGTTTGTCACAGTAGGTCGCGTTTTTTGTCATGCATGTACATCCATGACAAATTTATGACAGAATCAAGATAGTCATACCTGTGCTGTCATAGAAGTGTTCCATGACATTACCAAAATTATCATCATGTAAGTGTCCACTTCCATGACGATAAATCACGCGTCACAGAAGTGCTTTCGTCAAGGGTGACCGACATGTGGCATCCACCATAACGGAACGCCGTTAAGCTATCGGGACCGGTTTTAGATCCGATAACCCGTTAACAGCCCCGACCAATGGGGATTTTCCACGTGTAAAATCATCATTGGCTGGAGGAAACACGAGTCGGCTCACCGTTGGGACAGATGTCATCCACTCATTGGACACAAAGCGCCTATGATACGTCGACACGTGGCTCGGCCCAACAGAGGCCCATTCCTGTGAAAAGGCCGGCCCGTTTGACTTGGTCAAAAGGTGGCGGGCAGGCCCACAGCAAGCCTGTTAACGGCATGTTCACATATAGCCCATTTACAGCCCGTTAACCCAGGGCCCGTTTACGGACTAACCGAATTAGGCCCAGTAGCGTCATCTGGGCCATCCAATATAATTCCAGCCCGTTTTAACTTCCGGCCCATGTATGGCCCATGACGTCTTTTGGCCCATATGAGGCCCTTATTACTCTCGGCCCAATAACGGCCCGTGGTAAAACTGGCCCATAATGAACAGTGTATCACTTTATACCCATTAACGGCCCATGGTGAAACTGGCCCGTAATGAACAGTGTATCACTTTATTCGCATTAACGGCCCATTCTTCCACTAGGTCGTGCCCATGTTATCTTTCGGCCTTCTCGGGGCCCATTTATTCTTGGGCTCATTTCCACATTCGTTTACTTACGGCCCGTTACTGTCATTTTGTGCTTGTGGGCCAAATTCAGCCCGTGGTTATAGTCGGCCCGTTTGTGGGCTGTTAATACGTTGGGCCGTTTTCATAGCGTCATGAAAATACGGCCGATTAACGACGGCCTGTTATGGTTGGCCCATGAACGGATGATTTCAACTCTAGCCCATTTACGGCCATAATGTGGGCTGTTATTGGCCCATGTTTGGCCAACCGATCATAAGCCCGTAGAAGGCCCATTGATGATACGGCCCATAGAAGGCCCATTGTGTCTACGTCCCGTATAAGGCCCATTGTTTCTATGCCACGTAGAAGGCCCATTGTTTCTATGGCCCTTAGAAGGCCCATTGTTTCTACGGCCCGTAGGAGGCCCATGTTAACTACAGCCAGTGGGCATCAAAGTTCGCCACCAGTGCAAATATAGGGAACACCCTACACTATACAAAAATGGCTTGCCGTTTTCTTCAGCCAGTGGCTGCACGTTAAGAACAAATTTTGTATCGCACCAAAACAAATTACAACTATAAAACAAAAGGAAGGTTGGCATAAAAGTTAACCATCTAGCAGATAAATGCACCACCAGAAGTTCAAAAGCTCAGTTCATTTGACCTGACTGTTATGTTTTCATGATGTATTGTCCTATGGAGCACCATAACCTTCGCCTTCAGTTCTCCTAGACTCCTGAACAACATAGCAAATGTCTGATAGTCTGGTTTCAAAACCATGCATATCTTGACAACGTGGAACAATGTCTCTCCTTGTTTCACAAAGGGTCTCTATTAGGGAATGGACTTGTGTCTGGAGCGTAGATACAACATTGTTTTGAGCTTGCATATCTTGATCAAGAGGCAGTTTGGACAAGATTGCCTTAACAACCAACCCAGTATTACGCAGGAACGTGCTTTTGGCACTGTTAGTGGACAGGTACTGACCCACTGCAGCAAGAGCTGACATTGCGGTTATGGTTGCCTCGCCACCTTCAGAAGGTGGTGGTTCCACTATTTTTTCCATAGCTCGCTGAAAAGTTGTGGTTTTACATTAGTACCAGAACAGAAGATATTAAGGAGGCAGCAAAACAAAACAAAATAGCTTTGGTCTATATACAGAACTTATTCTGGTGAACCCATGTAAAATAATAGTTGTATTTTATTGCAAAGTACATAATAAAACCAGGTTCCAAACATATGACCATGTACCATCGCCAATGTATTGTCTATTTCTTCACATTGTATTGAGGGCTAAGGATAAAGAGACGAAGTTTATAATACATTAAGCATAGTATGACATCATTCATATCACACAACAACTGAGAACAGACAAACAGGCAATTGTAACATTGTGTGGGCAAGTCCAGCACGGAACTCGATTACAGGTCAAGATCAAAGGAACATCACTCTTCTCTTTTAAACCTTGTAAGGTGCAATGATACACTAAGACAATTGTGTATAAAATTGAAAAGAGTAATAGACATTGGATGCAAACCATGCAGTTCAAGGCACAAGTCAGAGTAAGTAGTAGTTAAAAGGCATGAGGATTAAGGACTTACAACAGCGGCTTTGACTGGTGTAGTCATGCCCTTCTTCTTGCTGGTGTGACAGTCCTTGAAGATTTCCACAACATTTGGTTCAGGTACTTTTTGGTCCTTGCGGGCTTTCCTCTGCATTTGGAACAAGTCAATATAGATCTGATAATATGGTACAGCGAAAAGAGTGAAACAACAGCTAATTACAAGAGCCTCGTAGTGTGCAATATAGCTACGAGATCCTGTCGTCTGTTGGAATTTCACTTTCGTACGGTTGGCCTTGTTCTTTGAACAGTTCACCTACAAGAAGATAGATTTGTGTGGCACATGCGTAAATAGGACTTCAACATGTGATCTCATGACATATATATAATGTACCTGATTCTTCGGATCAGACCAGTGTTTAACGTGGCCTCTCCAGTCTTCATCAGATATATTTTCCACCGGAGATGTTTGGGCAAGTTCGCTGTTAGCCTTGCCTTCAAAGTGAGTTTTCCTCAAGTTATACCGATACTGTCGCAGAGAAGACTTGAAAACATGGGTGCAAGCTTGTCTAGTTCCAACATCTTGGCTATCCAACTTGAACCTCATATGTTGAAAATTATGGGAGTCTCATTATCAGCAACCTAGAAAGTATTGGACAGAGCAAGACGATATTACTAGTTTCCATAGATAACCATACTTACAGATAAATGGTCGAGGAAGGTGTTGAACTGGGTTTCGTCTTTGTCATTCCTGTACTGAATCCATGTTGGGAGGATACGTACATGACACCTAACAGCAACCGCTGCCTCTGATACTAACATGGCTGATTCTGTAGCATCACGTGGCCTTTTTAACCTGCCTCAAAACGGATCTCCATTCTTCCTCCTCTAGATTTAGTTAACCTATCGAGCATTATCCCTGATGTTTGTTTCCTCTTGCGCCTAGGTGCTAGTCCAACAACAAACATAGGAAGTGTTAGTGTACATCAAACTGTGAGACTACATATAAAGAAGCATGCAACTGTAACTTGACTCCAGCAACTACATTCTTGCTGTTGAAGCTCACAAAGTTCATCTGATCTTGCCAACTCATCTTGTGTCAAGAGTGCTTCGGAAGTAGTGTCAGGTGGCAAGGGAGCTTGGGAACGTGCTGCTAGCTGAGTTGACGAACGAGTAAATCGTGCAGCTGGTGGTACTGTGGAAGGTGTTGAAACAACTAGGGTTGTCTCTGCTTGTTTGGTGGTAGCTATTTGTTTCTGTTTGGCTTGTTCTGCAGCTCGTGTAGCATGGGATACCCTGTTGGTACAATTTTCCGCTGGACTTTGACCTTCTATTGCACCATCAGTACCAGCAGAATCTGCAGGATTGTTGCGCTTCCCTTTCCCTGTCGTTCTGTCTTGCTTCCTCTTTCTCTGTGCCATGTTAAGTCAAGCCGACAAGAAAAATGAATAACAATTTAGTTCTTCAGAACATATGTACTTTGATGTAAGAACATGGTGTGATAGACAGATATTGTATGTTCTAGAAACAGGAATACGTGTCTTAGTCACAAGTATAATGTGTAAAGTAAGCAGATGCAATTCAACAAAATTAGAAGCAATACAAGCTAGACATCATACATAACATGCAACCACATATAACAGTGCGAAGTTAGAGGGAGCACCTTTGATGGTGCACTAGGGGAGACGTGCTCATCACCAACACAGCTACATTGAGTGTCTATGCATGTGTTGTCTTGGAAATCATCTTGGGGGGATCGAGGAGTAGAATCTGTAGAGGCCCTCCATTTGGAAGGAGCACCTTCATCCGCTGCCTTGCTAACTTCCTTCCGCTTTATTGATTTTGAATTGTCAAGTAAAACCGACAAGAAAAAGCAATAAAATTCACTCTTCAGAACTCATTCGTGCATGATACTGACAATCACTACTTTGATGTAAGGCAAACACATGATTCCAGGATGGAATAATACGGAAAATAGGACGACATGGCATATTCACAACTGTTTGTGTAAACTAAGCAGAAACTATTTCACCAAATAAGAAGCAATGCAAGCTAGACACCACGTGAAAGATGCAACCAATATGACTCTGCCGAGTTAAAAGTGTCCCATCATAAATGGCATTTCAACAAATTAGAAGCAGCGCATGCTATAAATCATATCAAAGATGCAACTAATATCACACTGCATATACTGAAGGTGTCTCGTCATATTGATTTATGCGGGATACAAAAAACAATAGTTTTATGTGAGGACATGCTTAGTAGACAGATGTACTATGTACTAAATATAGGAAGGCATGTCATATTAATAGGTATAATGTATAAGCTAAGCAGAATAGCACATGCAGTTTAACCAGATTGGAAGAATTACAATCTAGACACCATATGCAACATGCAACCACATATCACGCTGCCAAGTTAGAGCAAGCACCTGCGATGCTAGTGTAGGGGAAATGCGGTAATCAACTATAGAGCTACGTTCACTATCTTCATCTAGCCTTGTTGTTTCTTGAGAATCATGTCGGGAGGCTGACGCTGCATTCTTTAAATGAGGAGTAATCCCCTTGCCTGACTGCCTCATCATAAGTGATTGATGAGGGATATACAAGAACATTAGTTTGATGTAAGAACATGGTTAATACACAGATGTACTAGTATGTACCAAAAACAGAAAGGCATGTCATATTCAAAGGTATAATGTGTAAGCTAAGAAGATGCAATTTAACCAAATTGGAAGCAATACAAGCTAGACATCCGGATGGAGTGGTGAGCATGATCATCTAGGACCTGAGAGCCTGGTGGGAGGCGGGCTGCTTTGCCACCATCGTGGCTTTTATTTGGCTTCCAGGTGATGCCTCTCTTTGCTGGGCTTGTCACTGGCTCGGCCAGTGCCCTGACTAGCTATTTGTCTTCTGGTGCTCATGGGATGGTGGTTCATGTAAAAAATATCTTTCCTTATCTTAATAAAGACCGACTTCGGCCTTTCGAATACAAGCTAGACACCATATGGACCATGCAACCACATATGACACCGCGAACTTAAAGCAAGCACCTGGGATGGTGGTTCATTGCGAGCGAGGTCATCAACTCCAGAGCTACGTTTACCGTCTCCATCTGCTGACACTGCACCTATTATAACGCTGAAACGTGTCTGGCCTATCTGCGTACGACACTGGAGCGACTTCTCTCTTTTCATTTTTGCTTCTCTCATAGCAGCAGAGTCTGAAATACCCTTGCATAAAAACACAATAGTGAGAGTATGGGTGAAGTGTGTGCAGAACTAGTGCACTGTAAAAGTAGCAGATAGCAGGTGGCTGAAAAATAAATGACAAGAGACATATGATAGCTCTACAACATGGCATGGCAAACAAAATTAGATTCTACTCCATATGATTTTCTAATATATGAGCACAGGAAATGCAGGTACTCCTCCAGCACACCACCACATGTGGTCATGTCAAGATAACAGTCGACTGAAAATAAATAGGTCAGTCGATTTTTTAATGAACCGTCCGATCTATAAGGAACGGGCAGATGGCCTTTGTCTACCTCCCGCCAGTCACTGTTGACGATCTTTCTCGAACCGCCAGCGACCACCGGCCCAGACCCCTACCTCCGCCGCCCCGCCCTCCCCTCGACCTCACACCACCGCCGTGCTTGGCAGCGCCCCCAGGCCAGCCCTTTAATCCCGACCGACCTCCAGATCTGGCGCCAGTAGCTCTAGGCCCCACGCGCCCCTAAGATAAACACCGAGGCGCTGCTTCCCCGGCGTAATAGGCGGACTAGCGCCTGTTACACCAGGGAATGCTTCTGTTAATTGGGAATCAACTGACCAAGAATTGAAATTCAGGGGGGGCGATGGACCTCTAACTAAGGTGAAATAGTATATGAGGAGAAACTTTGTGCATCGCGAGTTACTAGGAACATCTAGTATCAAGAAGAAGCGGTCAACTAGTGTCTTCTGTGGGATGAATACCGTGCAAGCAGACACATAAGATTTGCACAAATAAGGGAAGAGGAGTACCATTTTTGGTTGCCAGTGTGGTCCCCTCCACATGTCGTGCCGATCTTTTTCTTTTTACCGGGGAAACCGATGTTCTGGAGGGTGCATGCTTGGACGAACCCATGGCCAAATTGTTGACTGTGTTGCCGTGGCCGTATGTCGGCGGAGGGGAAGTTGATCCGAGGCGGCGAAGGACGGCGTAGCAGGAACAGATCCGGTGCGGTGGAGGGTGGCGAAGTTGGAGCGGCAGCGGTGAGGCGCATGACGGCGTGGTTGAATTATTTTGGGTACAAACGGCTCAGCCTCGTTTTCAACTACTAGCCGTGGAGGGCGTTGCGGTTGAGGTTGCGGTGGACGACGACGTTGGGGTATCGGCTCCGGCATGATGGAGGAGTTCGGCGGTTGATGGGTGGAATGGGGTGGCGGACGGAGGACGCCGGGGTTTCGCGGCTGGTGGAGAGGTACTTTTTGCGCCCCTGGAGTACGAATGGGGAACCGGACGGGTGGGCGAGGGGGGGGGAGAGGGAAGAACCATGTTTCGGTCTGGGACGCGTTTGTTTTTGGCTTTTTTGAACAGAAGATGGGACGCGCTTGTTTGAAATTTGGGGAAAGTACAAACTTTGCCCCCCTCTTAAATTTCGGACCTACTACGGGTCGGGGGTAGGATGGTAATCCCAGGTGTCCCAAATAGTGGGCGGGAGCGATTTCGGAGGTGGTTTTGTGGCGTCTAGATGAAGCTACAAACCTACCCCGGTTTAGGCCTTTGGACGTCGGGCCGGTAGGTTTCACAGGTCGGAGTTATTAGAAAAGTAATTTCCATGTACTACCAAACATTGGTCTCACGCGGTTTCTGGCGAGTGGAGGCTCTTTGGGCGCTTCATTCGAAATTTTGAAACACAAGCATTCATGTTTAGAGTACTCTTGAACTTTGAGGATTGACCTAAATAGACAACGCTAAATTTGACCTTGTATGTTTGAAAACCTCATTAAATTATCCGCTTCTTTTTGAAATTTTGACACTTGAAAATCCTATAACTACGATTATTTTGGAATGGAGGAGCTAAATTAGAATGCTATTATGTACAAAATCCGAGCAAAGATTGGTGCCCCCATAATTTAGGTATGATTTACAAATGCCATGATATCAAATTCAAATAATTGAATGGACTTCATGTTGAATTCGATTTTTTGAAACCACCTTAAGTTGAATTCAAATGTATGCTAGTTCATAGGTAGCTATTTATAACCCTCCCTCCCTCTCGTAACCATTTACGACTGTTTTGACTAACCTTTATCACAAGCACTCTTCCTCTTTCAAGCATACACACGCACAATCCCCATCGACCCTTTCTATAAACATAGACCTGCCTACGTGTCTCCTATATGCACATTATATTTAGGCATGTCTCTCACGCATTGTCTCACACCTCTCTTCCTAATCGATGAGTATGATTCTAGCAGAGCATTCTGTAGGATGCCCCTTAAAGTTAGGTTGGATGAATAGTAATATCAGAGATAAAGTATTTACCTTAGTGCGAGAACCCAGGGTTACAAATCCTAGCCGGCTTTGTCAGTGGACATAGAGTCCTTCACAATTATGCTATCTTTGTCTTGTACGACAAGTCATCCATGTGTCTCCCTAAATGCGTCACAGGCTGACCATTGTGGCGTGGGACGGAACCAAACGAAGGGCCTCACCTCGACCCACCGGACCTCACGCGGTGACACACCCTCTGCCCCCATGTCTTGTTATCTTCTCACACCCACACATACCAACAAAGACACTACACACAAAAAATATATTCTCCTGGTGCCTCTATCCACTCCCCCTTGCATATACACACTCAAGGGAATCTCTCGCCGTCACGTCATATTCGTCTCTCTCTCTCTCTAGACCACTCTCATTTCTCGTGCTATCTCTCCCACGCCCCCCGTCGGCCCCTCTATCCATGCCTCTCTCGAATACGTAATACACACACATACCTCTCTAGGCCCTGCCAAATGCATCAACTACACATTCACACATGTTACATCACGTACCCCATTGATCTAAAAAGCCCTCTCTTCACGTTTATTTCGCATACAACATTCCTTTTGAATAAATTGTGGCCAAAAAAATATTTTAGAATTTCTACATATATACAACATTACAAAGTTATATGGAGGAGTATGAACGCTTGCATTGCATGGTGCCCACAATGATATTTATTCCGCACAGTGAATTTGTACATTTTGTACTATATATAAAGGTAGTCATAATAAAGAGAAATGAAGAGCATCTCTCTCTCCATCGCATACCCCCCCCCCCTCTACGCCCCTTTCAGGTACGCACACAAACTATCTCCAGGTTCTCTAAAAGTAAG
>NC_057814.1:311918881-311924815 GCF_018294505.1 Triticum aestivum | reverse complement strand
AGGTCCTCTAAAAGTAAGCCCCCAGCACATTCACGCATGTTTCATCTTTCTCTCGCGATATATACAGTGACGATCATTGTATTTGAAGCGAAAGCACGATACGTACATTGGACTTCAGAATCCACTCATTACGGTCACCATTTACGTTTTGTGGTTATTATACAGTCACGGGCTCACCGTACAACTCTGTATTTGCTCAAGACACGACTAGTTGACCAGTTAAACGCTCCACGTAGCACCTCTAGTGTTGCATCACATTATCTCACTACCATCGGGCCCACCTGTCGGCTTGTATCTACTCTACATCTACACTCTTATAAAATACTAGCAAGATGCCCATGCGTTGCACGGAACATCAAGATGCATTTGTTTGAGTATTTTATCTTGTGGGAGAAAAGGATGAACAAGTGAAGGCCTTATTTGCAAGTGTGGAGAGGGGTGTGGGTATCTTTTTGCACAATTGCCATAGTTTCCTTCCTATCCATCAGATATAGACGGACGGCCTATATTGCAGGATGGCAGGCACACAATCATCACCGACTATGCTTTTTATAAGAGTAGGGATAAAATACACTCTTATAAAAAACAGAGTTGGTGATGATGGTGTGCCTGCCATCCTGCAATATAGGCCGTCCGATTTATATCTGACGGATAGGAAAGAAACTATGACAATTTTGCCTAAGATGTACCCACACGCCTCTCCACATTTGCAAATAAGGCCTTCCCTCATTCATCCTTTTCTCTCACAAGATAATCTAGTCATGCAAATGCATCTTGATGTTACGTGCAACGCACGGGCATCTGCTAGTAAGAATGAAAACAAACGACAAAAAATATTGGACGGTGGTTCGAAGTCATGACTGCGGGCACAGCAGACAAGGTGGCCTTGTATTGGTATGCTGAGCCGTCTGTTTTAACAAACATGAGCTGGTGTGGTGATTATACACACACGCACGCATGCACACGAACTGCATGCACGCAACACTCACACGAACACATGCACCCACGCACACACGCAACACTCACACGTACACACATAGCCACGCACGCACGAAACACTCACACGCACACATGCACACATGCATGCACACACCAGTACACCACACGACCAACACACACTCTCACGCTCAAGTGCTCAACCTACACGTGCATGCGCACACATCAGGCCCTGACAGACACATACACAACCAGGTGATTCCCGCGCATGGAGTGGAGTCTTGTCGCGCCTGCGTAAATTTGTGTTTATCTGACCTTTTCCCTATGCGAACTGATAGGTGGGACCCACAAGGAACATGGTCAATTTAACTAGTCAACATGGTCCCACGCAGACTATTTGGCCGGTCAACAGAGTGCAATCCGATGTTGAACCGTGAGCAAGTGACCGTATAATCACCGCAAAACGTATATAGTGACCGTAATCAGCTTATTCTGAAGTTCGGTGAACGTATTACGCTTTTCTCTCTGTAGGCCCAACAAAACTACATCTCTACACGTTCTCGCATGTTACATCTAAAAACTATGCAATACAGCACTACTACTACACTCTAACACAATAAATCATATGTGTTTTTAGTTTTACTAGATATCATATTGTTACTTAATTATTCAGTTTGCATACATTAAAATTGCCTTTGAAATGTATGGCCAGTATCATATACCGCGCGGGAAAAATCCCGCCCTTTCCTGTTTAATCGGGTTTGTATCGATGGATCGTGCGAAACAGCAAAACTATAGTACTATATACAGTACAAGTGACAGTTCACTGGGCCGTCGTGTCATGTACTCCTCCGTCGTAAGAGTGGAGTGCTCGCTTTCATAAATCTTCTAGTCCCTTTCGCTGACATGTGGGGCATCAAGCTACCGGGTCCACGTGCCATACCGGAATACAGTGCAGAGTAGCCGGGTTGAAGCACCCAGTCGTGGCGCCGGCGTAGTAATGAGCAATGAGGCGCCAAATCACAAAGCTGCACCTTTCCCACAGTTAAGTTGGAGGGACGAAGTAATAATGCTAAAAAAAGAAGTTGGAGGGACGAAGCAACCATCATTTCACTCGTTGTTGAATCCGCTTCTCCCTCATCTTCTTCAAGTTAACCACATGTTGCTTCTGCCGTTGTTCTGCCTCATGTGGGAAGCGGATCGGCTTGGTAAAGCACTGACACGTGGGACCGCATGTTAGCAAACCGCCAGGACAACGTCCTCTAAAAATAAGAAACCTCCCCCGCCATCCGCGCGGCAAAATCACCTCCTTTTTACTAATCTTGATTCTATAATTTTTTAGATCAATATAATTGAGATTTTTATAGATAGGACACAGGAGCAAAACCAAGTGGTACGGTTAAGGGCATCCACAATGTGTAGCCAAATGTGAAAATAGCTTTTTGCATTGTGGGAACCATTGTGGACGGTGTTGCCAAAGCCAAAAGGATGGAACCGAAGCTCCCTGATTGATTGATTGAAGGAATAGAAAAATGCAACGTCTCTCCTCTTTCTCCCGTGCTTGGACACATGCACATTATAGAGGACAAAGTCTACTCCCCTGTCCCTTCTATCACAAATCACAAAGCAGTGAGGCGTCAAATCACAAAGCACGGACGAAGCAACCATCATTTCACTCTTCGCTGACTCCGCTTCTCCATCGTCTTCTTCGAGAAACCATCTCACCGCACTAAGCTAGACGGACGACGCTATTGTGTACGAGTAGTACTAGTACATTTACGCGTCCTTTGGTTCAACGGACTTCCTGGATGCAAATAAGGCGGTTGTCTCGGCTTGCAGGCGACACTTGTGAACGACTTACCGTGGTCTCCCTCAATGGTGTTCTCCGTCGAACGCACTTCGCCAAACCACAATGTTCGAGATATCGTCGGCATCACCGCAATGGGGAAGGAAGTCAAATATAGTTACTACCTCCATTTTTTTGTACACAAGGCCAGTATATCAAAATTACAATTTGCAAAAGGCCACTAACACTAATCGAGGCAAAATTGATGGGGTTTGCCTCGTACTAGCAACCAAGGACATTAATATCCCCTGCATGCATGCGGAAGTGAGAAGGTTGGTTTGCATGGCACTGCATTAATCAAGCAATGAGAAGTGAGATGGTTAGCCCTTTAGGCTTTGGAGAAAAAATACACATTAATTGACACGTGAAACGACGATTTGTATCGATTAATCCCGCGAAGGAAAACCCCGCCTTTCGTTTTTAACACTAGTACTCCTAGTACGTAGTACTACGTACTTATCCTGTTTGGGTCTAGGCCTTGCATTGCCATACTTCGCCACACATTTTTGCCAAGCTTGCCTAAAGTTTTCAAAATCAAAAGGAGGTACACTTGTGCACAGCTGTCGCGGTCGCACCGCACCCTCACACGGTCGCTCCTGCACGCCGCGGTCGCACCACACCCTCACATGCACAGTCGCTCCTGCATGCCGCAAACCCAACCAAGGGAACGCACCCTCACTGACACGTGCTATCGCATGTGAACAAACCAAACTCAGCCATCCTACCGCTGACACATAATTTTCGTTCATAGAGTATGTTTATCCAACCGCATGTTGGGGAGTATCTGTACGGCCCGTGCGGTGGTCTGTTGGGGAAGAAGAAGAGGTGAGGAAGAAGGGTTGCGAGACATAGGATATTCATCCAACCGCCTGAAATGGTAGACTGACCCAAGTCAGGTGACTTGCATAACAATATATGTTTTTACTGCTCGCGGAACGAGACGGCCTCGTCGTCTTTGGCTGCCGGCGCGAACCAGCCGTAGCTGCCGACGTGTGTCTCCGCACCATGGTTGTCCTCGGCCTCCAGCTACTCGTTCACGCGGAGTGTGCGGGCACTCTGCACGGACGAGAGCACCGCCCGGTTCAAGTCGAGGACGTCTAGTTCCGCATGCAAGAGGGCCTCGATGGCAGCGGCATCCACGCGCTCCGGGTCAGTCGAGCCTCCGCTGCCCGGTTCAAGTCCAGGACGTCCGGTTCGACCTGCAGGAGGGCCTCGATGAGAGCGGCATCCGCGCGCTCCACGTCGAGTTGAGCCTCTGCCGCCCGGTTCAAGTCCAGGACGTCCGGTTCCGCCTGCAGGAGGGCCTCGATGGTAGCGGCATCCGCGCGCTCCGCCTCAAGTTGAGCCTCCGCCGCCCAGTTCACATCCACGACATCCGGTTCCGCCTGCAGGAGAGCCTCGATGGCAGCGGCATGCACGCGCTCCGCATCGAGTTGAGCCTCTGCCTCCCGGTCCTCCTTTAGTATCGCCAGGTTGAACCGCTGGTCCGCCTGCACCATGGGGGACTCGGACGCCGGCAAGAAGTCGACGTCCATCGTCTCATACCCATCGGGGGCCTTCTGCGCTGCAACCTCTGCCATGAACATTGGATCGGCTTCCTCCTCCTTGTAGCTTGGCTCCAGAGAACTCGGGGATTGGCCCGCCGCAAAGCGAGCTTGGGAACGGAGGTCTCTAGCACCGACCGCCGCCGTGATTTCTGCGCGGCGCTCCGGCGTCAGCATCTTGTAGTACGTGATCTTGCGGCGCACCATGGCTTTCCGGTGAACTAGGGGACGCTTGATGCGGGCTAGGGGATCGAAAGGTGGGGGAAGGGGCTGGAGATTAGGTGTGGTTTTAGGGCAGTGGCTGGCGTAGGCCGAGCAGCGAAGGTTCTGGTGTGAATAGTGGTTTCGGTGACGACCGGTCAATCGGTTTTGACTGTACATCGCTCTTGTCGCCTTCGCGTTGCAGCCCGGCACGCTGGACCCTCCACGTTGCTCATCGAATGGAACACGCTTCGTCTTGCGTTTTCGCTCGCTTGTGGGACCGTAGTTGAGAGCAAACCGATGTCCTTCCCCTCCCCCGCCCGCGTATTTATGCGGAGTAAATAAAAACAGAGGGAGTATACTGCGGATGAGGATCCCCTGACGTGGCCGAACCCATTGAGTAACTGACATGCGGGGCCTAGCAAGAATGGGGTCCGCCAGTAAGTGACCGAAAGGGAGGGTAAGGCAGGGATACGTATGTGAAAGGAGCTTCCAATGATATAATTTTCACATTATACATCTCATGTACTATTAATCTTGTCAATAGTCTAATGCGGTTTTGAAAAACGCATTAGAGCATGGTTAATAATATAGCCAGTCGATGGCTATAAGGAACTACCATGTCATCTATAGCCATCATCTATTATATGCACTCATACAGTAGTGTGGGCTATAAGGTTGGCTATTTCCCACAAAAAAATTATAAGGTTGGCTATTGTATTAGTACTTTTTTCCATCTCTTTCTTCATATTTATTGTACGTATTTAACTAGGAATGCGTATATAGCTAGGCTCTTGCATGAGAGCTCACTCCCCTTACTTTTTCACATCTCTCTCCTCCCCATAGGCCCTATATAAATGGAAGGAGGGAGTACAACTATGAGCACTGCATACTCTAGTAAAGATGTTGTCAGTACTCCACTAGTACTATTGGACAGGGAGCTTAAAAAAAGTTACTATTGGACTGGCTATACATGGCGAAATCCTAGTAGGAAGAGCATGCGCGAGAACAAGCACATTCACGTGGTTGAAAACAAATTGGAAACCATCTCGAGTACAAATCTAGGAGTATGTACGAATCTAACAATATTGATTGGGCGTTGTTGAATGTTGATACTTTTTTTTATCAAAGTAGAGATACTTTGACTACACATAAAACATATATGTAAACTAGAAAGGATAGGAGGGAGTATATTGTACGTTCAAAAGTGAAACGAACATTGAATACCTATGATTTGCGGATGCTATGATGACCGGTTCAAAATTTTGAATCCGCCTTAGGTATCACACATGCCCCCACTCGTTCTCTCTCGATTTCATCTCGGGGTCCGGAGATCGATTGAAAGAGGAGTAGGGTGGGTACAATACGTTCGTTTTGCTTATGAACGTACAATATACTCCCTCTGAT
>NC_057814.1:311867898-311918686 GCF_018294505.1 Triticum aestivum | reverse complement strand
CCCCGCGGGTCATTTCTATCATAGAAACAGACCAAACATTTATCTCCTTGCACGACATGCAATTGATCTCTGAACATCAATCGATCTCGTCAACATGTGTCGGGGCATGCATGAACCGAATGGCATGCCAAAGCTAAGACGCGAAGCGACACGTAGTGGAGGCAAAGTGAAACTTCAAACGAACCGTTTGTTTGTATGCATGTCGGACAAATTACAAATAAACATTCGAAATACAAGCATGGTCTAGGCCCACATACAAATAAACATTGGAAATACAAGCATGATCTAGGCCCATACTTTGGCCACAATCCAAACACACCTCAACACCCGGCTCGTCGAGGATGCATGGGGCACCAGGATGCGTCCGCGGAGTGGTGTAGCGTGGCCAACTGCATCCTTAGGACCTGAGACCATGCCGGGTCATCTTGCTTTTTCAATGACATGCGTCGATCGCATGTGAGCAAAGGGCATCTCCAACGTTGCCACGACCACAGCTGACTACCCTGGCACACCAAATACCCTCGTCCCTCGCGCCATCGCGCGGTGCGTTCCCAGCCGGCGCCAGCTGCCCGCAGTCATGCCGTCCGTCCGTATGCCGTTGTTAAGAGGATCAGTGCCCGAGGAACCAACTCCAGCGTCTTAATGACGCACCAGGACTCTTGGCCTCACCGGAATGCTCTACTTAAAGCGGCAACGCCCAGCTAACCTCCACACCATAGTGCATCGTCCTCCTACCTGGCACGACATCCGCCATGACCGCAAGCGTGAACGCTCTGCGGGAGAGCTTGTCTTCGGGGATGGAGCTCGAGGTCGCCGCCCTCGCTCAAGTCGCCGCACAAGCGGTGGCCACGCTGGTGGCCGACGACGGGAGCACCGTCAGCCGCACGTCCTACTTGCCGCCGTCCATTGTCCGGCACCGCCGAGGTCGGGGACTCCTCTGAGGATGAGTAGGGCATGGGAGGCGGCAGGGCATGGTGTGCCAACTGGCCGGTCCGTCTCCTGTGTTCCACTTTTCCTCGCCGGACACCGCACCTTCACTTCACAGGTCTTGAACCCCGCCCCCGTACATGGAGATCGCAGATGGAGGACATCGGTCACCGCCGTAGAATAGGTTTAGGGTCAGGTTTCTTTTATTTTTCTGTCCTATAAAAGTTTGAAATGTAATGAAAATCTGCCGTGTTTGCATTAATCTCGGCCAGTGTATATGAACTTTCACAATAATATAGTATATTGTAGGAGTACTAGCAAGATGCCCGTGCGTTGCACGGAAGATCAAGATCTTGTGGGAGAAAAGGATGAACGAGGGAAGGCCTTATCTGCAAATGCACATTCACGCATTTCACATTTTTCTACATCTACGGGAACCTACGAAAGGGTTAACGTAAATTGCCTCTCTCTCCTCCCCTGATTTTCATGGTGGTGGGCCCCTCCCTCCCCCCAATCTACAATCAACAGCTCACACGTTTCACATTATGTTAATTATGTAACTGGGACTATGTAGGTGTAGCATTACTCGTCCTAAAAACCCAACTAAGCCAACCTCCCAGCATATCGCGCGGGAAAAGACCCGGCTGCGTCGTTTTAGTCGGGATTACCGGATTACTAGTAGTAGTATCGATGGATCGCGCGAAGCAACAAGTTTCTTTTTGTGGGGGCGAAGCACCTAGTTTAAAAGGAAAAAAGGTGGTACACTCACAGCACCCCTGTCGCGGTCGCATTGCACCCCACACACGTTCGGTCCTGCACACGACACACGCAAACGGAACGCGCTTCGGCTTGCCTCTTCACTGACACGTGGGACTGCACTTGGAGAAACCGACCATGCGCCAAACTCCCCCCGCCCACCGCGCGAAAATCCTCCCCCACCCAAAAATTCCCCCCAAGTCCTAGATTCAACCGCCCTTCGGCCAACTAGCCAATAATATTGCCCAAACCCCCTCCCCCCGTCCCCCTCCACTCCATTCGCTCCGCCAAAGCCGTCCTCCCTGCCACGTCGATACGTCGGCGCCGCGGTTCGTCGAGGGGACGCACGGCGATCCTCTCGCTCCCACAGTACACTCTCATAGACTGCCGTCCTTTAGCCGTGCCGCCACCGCCGGCGACGTTCTTGTGGAGGCGCACGGCGGTCAGCGCCACCACCGCTGGTGACGTTCGTGTGGAGACGCACGATGGTCAGCTTCTCCCACGGTACGCGCATTCTAGACTGAGGCCTCGTGCATGTCGGTGTAGCGCTGAATGTTAGCTGATAGACGCTGTTAATCTCACTGTTTGCCAAAGTAGTTTACAGACAATATGCTCTGCTTAAGAAGCTTCCTTGCCATGTTCTGCACTCTATCTGCTTAGCTGAGATGGCATGCCTAGGTCGATTAGTTGCCAAAATATCTTGCCATATATTTATTGTGACGTAGATTGCCATGGTCTAGTAGCCAATCTGTTAGGTGAAATAGCTCTACATCGTTTTATACTCGATCTTTGTTGCTGCGATGGCCTTCGATAGTTCGATGGCTGTGTGCTCGGCCTCATTGACTGCTGAAACAGCCTGCCATAATTTAGCACTCAAATCTGTTTGCTGAATTAGCTTTAGATATATTTCGTTACTTAGATCTGCTCGTCCAAATATCTTGCCATAGCTTTAGACATCGACCTAGGTATTTTCTTCTGGACTTCATAAAAAAGCATATATGTTTTTCCTATAATATCTAGTAGAAGAACTAATTTGTATGTCTAACCGATGGACAGGACTTGGATAACTTCTACTCGAAGATTCTCCGCTGCATATGTCGAGGGGGTTGAAAACTTCATGAACTTTATCAGAGCTGAGTACGGTGGTCCGAAATCAGATGTGCTCTGCCCGTGTAGCAGTTGTATGAATTCAGTTACAAGACCCCAGTCAGCTGTGCAAAATCATCTACACTTGTATGGGATGTCGGTCACATATACTAGGTGGGTTCATCATGGTGAAGCTGTGAACATCAATGTTATTGACTACGTGGAAGCAGCAGATCACCATCTTGATCTGCTTGATGCTCAGGTGGAAGAGGAGGAGGAGGAGGAGGAGGTGGTGGTGGCGGAGCTAGTGAGTTTGACCAACATTGAAACAATGCTATGAAATGCTCATGCATTCCGTGAACTTTCACCTGCAGAAGAAAAACGGTGGGCCCGCATGTTGGAACAATGCAACGTGGCTGTCACCCAAGGAAATAAGCTGTCAGTATTCTCAGCTATGGTCACCTTTCTTCAGGTTAAGACATCTGAGCGGATGACCAACAAATCATTCGATGCGATGTTGGCTGCATTCCGCAAAGCTTTCCCAGATGCGTCTTAGCTGCCACACACCTACAGTAAAATGAAGAATTTCCTTCGTGCAGTTGGAATTGGATATGATATGATCCATGTTTGTATGAATAATTGTGTTCTGTTCCGGGAGTATTATGCCAACTTAAGTGAATGCCCGAAATGCAAATCATCAAGATGGAAAGATGGCGATGCTGTGAAGAGGATTCCTCATAATGTTCTAAGACATTTTCCGTTGTTTCATGATGCTGAAACAAGAGAGGATGTACTAGGGCATTCTAGGAACCAAGATTTCAGAGATCAGAATGCAATGATCCATCCATCTCATGGTAGTGAGTGGAAAAGCTTCAATCAGAAGCACGAAATGTTTGCTGCTGACCAGGGAAACATTAGACTTGGCTTAGCTTCAGATGGATTTAACCCATTTGGCCACCAGAGCGCCACATATAGCATGTGGCCAGTGCTTGTTATCCCTTACAACATGCCTCCAAATGTCTGCACCAAAGAATCAAACTACATGATGGCCTTGCTCATCCCAGGTCCAAAAAGTCCTGGAAAGGATTTTGATTTGTTCATGGAGCCTCTTGTGGAGGAACTTCAACATCTATGGAGGGGTGTTCTCACTCGAGACCTATATAGCAGCCCACCAGCTAATTTCTTTCTGCGTGCTGTTATAATTTGGTGCATCCATGATTATCCAGCTTTGGGCACTATGTCAGGGCGAACGACACATGGTTACAATGCATGTGTTCGCTGTGACAAGAATCCGCTGTCATACGCAATACTTAGCAAGATCTGTTACATTGGACACCATCGTTTCCTTGCCAAGGACAAGCCACATCCTAGAAAATACCGAAGATATGTGTTCAATGCAAAGCATGAAAACCGTGATGCGCCAAAGAGGCTCACCGCCGATGAGTTGCAAGTGGAATTAGAGAAGGTCAGGCATATTACACCAGGAAACCATCCTGATAATGGTAGCGGGAAAAGGAAGCATGGCAGGGCAGAAGAGAGATTATTGTTTACCCGCAGCTCCACTTTGTGGGACTTGGAGTATTGGAAAGATTTGGATCTGCGGCATAATCTTGATGTGATGCACATCGAGAAAAATATATGTGACAACATTATCGACACACTTCTTAATATTGAAGGCAAGACGAAAGATACCTTAAAATCTAGGATTGATTTTACACACCTGGGTATTAGAAAGGATTTGCAGGTGCAAGATGAAGGTAAACCATGGGATATGGCACCAGCTGTGTACGTCTTGGACAAGGTAAAAAGAAAAGAATTCTGTAAATTCCTGTCACGTGTGAGATTCTCACATGGATTTGCTTCCAACCCTGAAAGGAGAGTCAGTGCAGATGGAGACAAGGTACAAGGGTTGAAAACTCACGACTGCCACGTCCTACTTCAAAGGGTTTTACCTATTATCATTAGAGGATTGGGCCGCCCTGACTTATAGAGAGCAGTTGTTGACTTGGGAGAATTCTTCAGGTAACTCTACCGTAGAAATATCAGGATAGATGCTTTGGAGCGTCTTAGAGACAAGATACCAACTATCGTATGCGACCTTGAGAAGATATATCCTCCAGCCTTCTTTGATGTGATGGTGCATTTGGCTGTTCATCTACCTGATGAGGCACTACTTAGAGGTCCAGTACAGTATGGCTGGATGTACCCTATTGAAAGGCGGCTAGGCACTTTCAAGGGCTATGTTAGGAACAGAGCTAGACCCGAGAGTTCCATTGCCGAGGCCTACATTGCTACAGAAGCATTGACGTTCTGCTCAAAATACATTGAAACAGCTGATCAACTTAGCAAAGACGTGGATGAAGACAATCCCGGGCTCAATGTTTTCGATTATTTTGTTCGAGTTACAGGGAAGAGTCGACAAGAGGACAAACCTAAAGATTTGGACAAAATGGTTTGGTATGTGTTGAATAACTATCCTGAGATACTACCTTATATCAAGTAAGTGGTAAGTACTGCAGCTTATACATCATAATCTACCAAACTTGCAGCACATTCTTATATATTTAGATGTTTGACGCGATCACTATGTTGTGCAGCATCTACAAAAAGGAGTTAATGCCGCAAAATCCAAGAAACATTAACAAACTGGTTACGGCAGGATTTGCAAAATGGTTCAAGAGCCATGTAAGCTTTTGAATTGCATTGTCAGTTTTTTTTAATATATTGAGTACATAAGGTGATCAGCTTGTCTATTTTCTAACCATAGGTTAAGAAGATGCGGGAGGATGGGCAGGCAGTTGATGATGCCCTTTACTCACTTGCAATGGGTCCTGATACTCGGGTAAGACATTATGAATCTTGTGTTGTTGGAGATGTGCTCCACAACACCCTTGCACGAGACGAAGGCAGGAAGACACAAAACAGTGCCATCATGAGCACGGATAAGTATGACAAAGAGACAACTGAAATGTATGCTAACATAACAGACATTGTTCAGTTGTAGTATATCTCCAGTTTCGAGGATCATCGGTGTGTGGTTCTGTTGTGCTGTCGTTGGTATAACCTGTTTTCCAGGATCGCAAAACCCAGAGCTGATGATTATTTCAAATCCATCAATGTCATGGCCGCGTACCAGACCAACGAGCCTTTTATTTTGGCAAATCAAGCAACACAGATATTTTTCTTGGAAGACACATTTGCACGTAGCGATGACTGGAGAGTAGTGCAAAGGTTTGAGCAGAGGAATTCGTTTAATGAAGTTGCACAACAAGACAATGCTTACACTGCTCCTGATGTACAAGATAACACAGATGTTCCTAATATCTTTGCGAACCATCACGTCAATGATGCCGGTGAAAAGATTGTCTGTCATGTTGTGGACACACAAGAGTTGATCAAGAAGAAGCCAATGTTCGAGGACGTTGAGGACGAAGAAGAAGATGACACCATGGGGAATTACGATTCAGATTGATACACATGGCGAAGATGTTGACGCTGCTGCTGCGGATGATGATTACATTGCTTTGTCGTATTTGCCTGTTAGAAGACGTTTTTTATCTACTATGTGAAATTGTGTTTGCTATGACAACTGAAACCTGATGAACATGTTGTTTAGTATTTTCCTGTGAGAACATCACTTGTTATGTATGCTGATTTGTGTTTGGTGATTGTATGACGACTAAAACATGATGACATTGTTGTTTAGTTGTACTCATATTTGGCTGTGAAACTTGAATTTGATGACATAGTTTGCTGTTGGACTGCAATTTGCTCGACATCTTCGAATGAGAACAAAGCTGACCCGACAGGTCCTCTGCTATTTATTACCAAAAGGGCCTCTGCTATTTATTTATTTATGAGCAAAAGGGGACACCCCTGATTTCGGTTAATAGAAATCATTAGATGTTCACAACACTAAGCCCAGCCTGGTACACAGGTTTCATTCATTACTAGTTTCAGCAAAGTGCTCATGTCATAGCCACTGAATACATCACGAGTGCTACATACACTGCAAATAAAGAGACAATCATCCTACAGAGCACATCGATTTTGCCCATTATCTTCACAAGCTCTTTCATCTCCTCATTGTTGTCAAGGCCGTTCAGCAGCTGTTGCTTGGCCATGATCAGAGGAACTGCATCTTTAACCTTCTGCTCTGCATCTTCCTCTTCTGCCGTTCCTTCAGTTACTTGTCCAACACCCCAACCTGCTGGTATTGGGATTCCTCGGCTAACCAAATAGTCAGCATAGTTGCACTCTCCCACATCAGCAACTTCCCAGAAATACAAATCACACGAATCTTCCCTTTTCTGCACGAATCAAATTGGAAGATCATCAACCAAACTATTAAAAAAATCAGCAACTGAAAGCAGCAGAACAACACTTAAACATATTATTACCCCATGATTCGGGCATTTGTAGCAGACTCGACCAGGGTTGAGGATTGTGGTTGAGATGCGACGGATGACTCTGCGTGATTTGCAGCAGTGGCACCACACCAACGGCAGTGGGTTGCGATGAGCAACCGGCTGCGGTGCGCGTGCCGGCGGGGGTGTGATGAGACCCACAGGCGATGGTACGGGTGGCGACTTGGTGCATATTTGGTTGTTGCTTGCTGAAGAGCAGGTGGACGAGCAGCCAGCGGACATGGTTGCTGCGGCCAGAGCTTCTGATGCTAGGTAGAGTAAGTAGAGAAGAGGAGAAGCGAACGTTGGATATGTCAGTTTCATTACTTGTAGAGTAGCATAGCACCATATATAGTCATAGTCAAGGTTTGGATTCGAACCAGCTACAGGAGCACGTCTCTCTTTTTTCTAAAACTCGGCAACGTCTCTTTACTGGTACACTAGCTTGTTCTGTACGCCTTCTCAAGTCTTTGATTCCTCCACCTGACATCTGGGACCCACCGAAAGGGTCTCTGTATTTTGCGAAAAAACGTGCCCCCCGCTGACAGGTCGGACCCACCAGCTATCTTCGCACGCAAGTGCCTCCTTATTACGCACAAAAAAATGAATACTCCCCCTACTAGCTGGAACCCAGCATCGCGGGAGGCTGACTTGTGGGCCTACCAAGTTGACGGGGACGGAGGGCTTTGTCAACTTAGTCAATATGAACGATTATAGCTCCAGTTACCGTACGATGTTCATCCAACGGTAGTAGTGCTTCTTCAACCTCTGGTCTTGCTCCAGCCACCCAAACCAGCGCAGGTCGTGCCACGTGCTCCTGCCTCCCGTGGCCGGTTGTGATGCCGCGGAGGCCTCACCGCCCCCTACTACTCCCACCGCTCGCCAGGCCATCCCTCTACTGACCCACACCCCCTGTTATTCTGTGGCGACGGCAGCCTCACGCCGCAGCCGAACCAGTAAACCCTCATACTCTTCTCCGCCTGGGCATCCACTGCCGCGTCTTCCCCGGCTCCGCGTCGTCCCCTTCCTAGGCCTTGCCATCGTCCACCGCCTTGGTGCTCTCGGCGCGGCGTGGTCAATGTGGTCAATGACCGACTTCTATCGGAAGAGTACTGTACGTGGAGAGGCTGACAGCTGGGTCCATGGCCGCAGCTGGGTCCACGGCCACAACCCAGTCTTTTTGTGATTTGCCAAGTAAGTCGCTTTGTCAGGCCTGTTGGGCTACAAATCTTTCAAGATGAGGAGAGCTTCATTCAGCTGGCCGAGAAAATGGCCTATCAGTAATGAGAAATGGGTTGTACATTTTTAAAACACATCAAACCGGCAATTAGTTTCAAATTTATTGTTTTCATTCTGAGATTTTAAATTGCATTAATTTTTATGCGTGGACAATTTGTTGGATTTTATATTGATATACATTTATTTTTAAAATCAGTTTGAATGTGACTCGAAATTTCGGGATTAAAAACAGTTCGGACCGCACCGAAATATGCAAAATTTCGTATAATTTTTTAACCGTGGCCACAATATGGGCTGTAATGCTAACAAAAAGAATGTGGGCTCCAAAAAAACCGTAAGAATTAGCAAATGGGCTGTAAATTATTAGAAATAATGGCAGATGGGTTGTATGCTGTTTTCCACATATTTGAGGCTTTCCTAAAAAAAGGTTGACGCACAAGCAGTGACTGTTGGATGTCCATCCAACGGCCGTCGTGCTTCTTCCATCTCCACTCTTCCTACTCCAGCCGCTCAAACAAGCGCCGGCGGGACTGCCTGCTCCCTCCACCTTGCGGCCGGCTGTGCTGCCGCGCAGGCCTCACCGCCCCACCGTACTCCCATCGCTGGCCTAGCCATCCCTCTACTCACCCTCACTTGCTGTTATTCTTCGGCGACGGCAGATGAACCAGTAAACCCTCGTACAGTCGTACTCCCCTCTGCGTGGGAAACAACTGCCGAGTCTTCCCTGCCTCCGTGTCGTTCCCTTCCAAGGCCTCGCCATCGTCCACCGCCCTGGTGCTCTCGGTGCGGCGTGGTCAACGTGGTCAAGGAACGACTTCCATCGGAAGAGTACTGTACGTGGAGAGGCTGACAGCTGGGTCCACGGCAGGCGCAAGGAAGTGCCTCCTTATTACACGGAAAATAATTATTCCTCCACCTGAGAGCATGGACCCACCAGACGGGCCACCGTGTTTGGCGAAAAAACGTTCCCCCCTAACTGCTGGGACCCACCGGACGGGCCAACGTATTTCGCGAAAAAACGTTCCCCCCGCTGTCAGCTCGGACCCACCGGAGGTGCCTCCTTATTACGCACAAAAAAATGAATACCCCCTGCTAGTTGGGACCCACCTTGGTGGGAGGCTGACTTGTGGGCCTACTAAGTTGACGGGGACGGAGTGCTTTGTCAACTTAGTCAATATGAACGATTCTAGCTCCAGTGACCGTACGATGTCCATCCAACGGCCGTAGTGCTTCTTCAACCTCTGGTCTTGTTGCTCCAGCCGCCCAAAGCAGCGCCGGTCGTGCCGCATGCTCCTGCCTCCCGTGGCCGGCTGTGCTGCCGTGGAGGCCTCACCGCCCCTACTATTCCCACCGCTGGCCAGGCCCTGCGGTGACGGCAGCCTCACACCGTAGCCGAACCAGTGAACCCTCGTACTCCTCTCCGCGCGGGCTTCCAGTGCCGCGTCTTCCCCGGCTCCGCGTCGTCCCCTTCCTAGGCCTTGCCGTCGTCCACCGCCCTGGTGCTCTCGGCGCGGCGTGGTCAACGTGGTCAAGGAACGACTTCCATCGGACGTGGACTGTACGTGGAGAGGCTGACAGCTGGGTCCACGGCCGCAGCAAGGAAGTGCCTCCTTATTACGCGCAAAATAATTATTCCTCCACCTGACAGCAGGGACCCACCGGACGGGCAACTGTATTTCGCGAAAAAACATTTCCCCCTGACTGTTGGGACCTACCAGCTACAGCTTCGCACGCAAGGAAGTGCGTTCGGGCAAAAAAAACGATTCGCGCCCCCGACTGCTGGGACCCACCAGCTACATCTTCGTAGGCAAGGAAGTGCCTGACAGTCGGGACCCACCTAGTCGAAGCGTACGTAGCGTTGTCATTCTGGTCGCGAACGTGTACGTACATACTGGTCGATGTAGAGGCGCGCACGTGTCATAGTAGAGGTGCGCACGTAGCGTGTACACGTACGTACAACAGCCAGTGTGCAAGAAAGAAAATACGGCCACGTACGTACATACGGGCAGGGTCTCGAACGCCTACTCGCGCATACGTATGGCCAGGGCTCGTGTACATGGCTGGGTCAGAATGGAGAACTAGTGTCGTCGTCGTGTTCATGGGGAGCCAACCGGCTGGGTCAGAACGGAATGCGTCGTCGTGTTCATCGAGAGGGCTTGGACGGAACAGCCGATGGAAACGAGGCCTGGCGTACCGCAGAACGGAGGAAACGGCCTTGTGTTCGATGGCCACGCTCGAAACGGGATCCTGTTCATCGGGAGGGGTCTGGCGTACCGCAAAACGGAGGAAACGAACCTCCTACGGTCGAAACGGGGGTCTTGTTGATCGAGAGGGGTGTGGGGTACCGCAAAACGGAGGAAACGGACTTGTGTTGGAGCGCTACAGTCGAAACGGGGGTCCTGTTCATCGGGAGGGGTGTGGCGTACCACAAAACGGGACTCCACAGGATACTGTTCATCTCCACCATCGACACCCTCCAGCCTCCACGGGCTGCTGTTCATCCACCGTCGACCTCCTGCAGCCTCCACATGCGACTGTTCATCCATGGGCTCCTGTTCATCCAGCCTCCACCAGGCGCTACTCCACCGGCTACTATTCAACTGGCCCTCTCCACGGGCTCCTGTTCAACCACCCCTCCACGGGCAACTGTTCATCCTGCCCTCCACCGTCTACTGTTCATCCTGCCCTCCACGGGGTCCTATTCATCCAGCCCCAACTACTCGAACGATCGGGGTCATGTTCATCCACCCCCACCGGGAACTGTTCATCCAAACCCCCCCAGCAACGCTAACTGTTCATCCAGAGGCAACACCATGGGTCCTGCAACTATTCATCCAACCCCCCTGCAACGCTCACTGTTCATCCAGAGGCAGCATCGACCGGCTTCAGTTAGCAGCAGTAGCGAAGGAATCGCTCGATCGGGTTCAGTTAACAGCCATCGATCGATCACTCGGGTTCAGTAACGCGTAGCCTGCAGTGCAATCGCTCGGATTCAGTTAGAGCCCAATGCCTCGCTTGGGTTCAGTTAGAGCCCAACGCCTCGCACACACGCGCGTACGTACGAGAGAAGCGCGCATCGCTCGGCCCCCGACCACCCACCGTAACTGGGGACTCCCCGATATTTTCTTTGCCCTCGCTTCTACCATGGTTTTTTTGTCATGGACGGCCCAAAGAATGTCATGCAGCTGCGTTCTGGCCCGCCCAGGATGAAAAGCCCATTTTCTATCATGATTTGTTGTCATAGAAGTAGGACCCCACCACATCTATGATGATACCGTGTTTTGTCACAATTATTGTCATAGAAGTGTCATAAGTATGGCACAAAAGATTTTCGTTCGGCCCAAAATGTCACGGATGTGTCTTTTTTTGTAGTGGAGGTAACCCGTTGAGCCCAGAGTGGTTCCGTTTGTGATCCGTGAATGATCACCGTGGTATCGAGGATACCGAGTGGTTGGATATTCGTGAAGTTGTGCGAGAATCATGGGTAAAGATCAAGCTCCTTGTGGTCATTTAATGATTACTGCGGTATTGTTTATTCCAAGCTTGATTTGATCCTGAGATGATCGTGTGATGTTCGAGGTTGGTAAGTGATGCATGTGATGGTTAAGAGGTAACCCAAGCAGAATAAGTGGTGCATATAGTGTCATCTTGTTGCATGCTAGTATCGTCAGATTTATATGTTCATGCCATGCTCATATTGTTCTAGCTGTATTATGTTCATGTTGTTCATTCCATGCTCATATTGTTCTAGCTGTATCATGTTCATGTTGTTCATGCTATGTTATCCTGATGATCTCATGATAATTCCTGCTTAACATGTAATTGCCATGATGTTGTTTGTCTTGAATGCTTCTGGTTATTGTGAGCTTGCAAGTACATTCAATGTACTGACCTAGCGTGTCATGCCAGTTTGCAGGTCATGCCGTGATTGCTTGATTGCTTGTCGTGGTTTCCGTTCGTGCGATCTAGGATAAGCGTTCCAGCCAGAGTCCCTGCGGAGTGGAGTTCACCACCGTCGTCGTTGTTCCGCTGCTAGAAGTTTTTCCGCTGCTTCGAGTTGTTCTGCTGCTTGCATAGAGCAACTGCGGCAGGCATAGTGTCGCCATGTCGATGTAACCCTTGTATTCAAATAGATTGTAATAAAGAGCTGATTTGTTCTATGCTAAGAAGTGCCGTATTCCAGAAGACTTCTCCTCGATCTCTGGGCTAGAATACGGGGCGTTCCGGTGTCTCTGAGCCGGGGTGCCACAGGCTTGGTATCAAAGCAGGTATGGCTGTAGGATGCCCTAGTCAGCGCGAGTGGTAGAAAGCGGTAGAAATCAGTAGTTTAAAGTGCAGCTTGTTTATTGCATTTGGTTGCTGCATTTGTCTGTTGCATAGCATGCATATAGCCTTATTAGTTGTTGCTAACGGTTTATCTGGTGAGTGTAGCTGGCATCGGTTCGGATCCACTACAGCTCAGCCTTTGCATTTCTCCAGTTTTCTTTTCTTGATCGTTCTTCGGTGTTTGGTGTCATCTCTGTCCCAGCAGAGTGATGCCAAGTGATCCCGACACTGTTTGCAAAAATGGTGCTCAGGTATCTCCCCAATATCCTCCTTTCAGCCCCGCCTATCGTTTCAGTGATGGACATGCTTCTATCCCGAATCTCTCTTTCATTTTGTCATGTTGTCAACCCTTAATGATCTTAGTTATCAAAAAACGGCAATGTCAGCAGCCTCAGTTTCTCCCCGCTATCCTATTTCTTGGACGAGTACGGATCTTTTTCCGTCCACTTGATAATAATGTGGTTGCGACCTTCGTGTCCAACTACACGATTACTGAGTGCGTCCTCGCCTCCGAGCTAGTCCAGGTTGCCACCTGGCTAAGCTATCACGTGGTGTAGCGCTGTTTACACCAATTCTTCAACACATTTATTTATCCTCGTGCACATCGTCACAGCATGCTAGATCGTAGAACCGGAGATCCCGCGAGATTTGTGTGCTTAAGTAGGCATGCATATTGTGTGACTAGTAGTACTATGTGACTTTGTTTGAGTGTGTATTGTCTGTTGTTGTGTGCTTTTGTTTTGTTGAGTTTTCTTTTGCTTCTTTCTTTTTGGGCCCCGATGTTACATTATTTTTCCCCTATAAAGAATTGCTCATAAACTGACACCGGACTTGAAGAAGTAATAAGGAGTTTAAATATTTGGAAACTCAGCTCAACAGAATGGAACTCTCAGCCGTCTGAAGTATAATGGGGAATATCTGATTTTGAGGCCGATAATAAATTTTGCATTAGTGTGCACTCCTCATAACAGTACTGATAACTCAAGTCTACATTAGTACAAAATCCTCACAGCAGTAATGATCCAGTTAGCAGCAAGGCAAGTCAGGTACAAGATCAACGGTATATTTTCAGTCAAAGGTATGGATCATATACAAAATTTTGGCTCAACAATGCATGATGCTTGAAATATGTTATTATCCAAACAAGGTCAGAATGTGATATTCTCAAGAAAGACAGTCAAACAAGTTTTCTCATGCAAATAATCAGCCACAAAATATTATGGGCATGTGTGTAGGTTTCATTCTGCATGTTAGTATGAAGTTTGGAGGTAAGAAACTCAGTCTTCTTCCACACGTTATCGGAAGAAAGTTATGATGCAAGGCTCCTCAATTCTCCTCAGCATAAGTGAACAATTTCCGGTCCAAGATAACCAGTCTTTCTCAGCAAGCTACCTCGGTAAAAGCTTCTAACAGACAAGAATGATTTTTTCTCAACAAACAAACCGAAGGAGAAGCTTCTCAAGTACAGAACTCAGGCTTCTCCAGCACAATAATCAGACCAAGTTTCGTGTGTAAGCTATAGAGCCTTCTTCTGCACGATACCCAGACAAAAGATTTGAGCAGAAGTTAAGAAGTCTTCCTCAGCAAGCTACTCGGATGGCTTCTCTCGTAAGCCACTCAGCCCCGTCAGTACAACACTATGTACCATCCTCAAAGGATATATGTGATAACCCACAAGTATAGGGGATCACGTGTAGCCTCTTTTGATAAGTAAGAGTGTCGAACCCAACGAGGAGCTAAAGGTAGAACAAATATTCCCTCAAGTTCTATCGACCACCGATACAACACTACGCACGCTTGACGTTCGCTTTACCTAATACAAGTATGAAACTAGAAGTACTTTATGGTGTTGTTGGATAGGTTTGCAAGAATATAAAGAGCACGTAAATAAAAACTAGGGGCTGTTTTTGATAAAGACACAATAAAGTAAATATAGCGAGCGTGGAAAAGTGGTGATAGGAGTTGCGAAATTGTCCCTAAGCAATTAACTACTATACTAGACCGATATCAAATTTTATGTGGGAGAGGCCACTGCTAGCATGTCATCCCTGACTTGGAATTCTATGCACTTATGATTGGGACTATTAGCAAGCGTCCGCTACTACTAACGTTCATTAAGGTAAAACCCAACCATAGCATTAAGATATATTGGTCCCCCTTCAATCCCGTATGCATCAATTTCTATGCTAGGTTGAAGCTTCTGTCACTCTTGCCCTCCAATACATAGTCCTATCAACATACAACTAACCATATGGTGTGATCCACGCGCGCGCTCATATGATGGGCACCAAAGGACAACAACATAACCGCAAGCAAATTAAATCAATCATAGCAATTCATCAACCACCGATAGGGCAACGAAAATCTACTCAGACATCATAGGATGGCAACACATCATTGGATAATAATATGAAGCATAAAGCACCATGTTCAAGTAGAGGGTACAACGGGTTGCGGGAGAGTGGACCGCTGTAGATAGAGGAGGGAAGGTGATGGAGTTGTTGGTGAAGATGGCGGAGGTGTTGGTGAAGATCACGGTGATTATGATGGTGGCCACGGCAGCGTTCCGGCGCCACCGGAAGAGAGGGGGAGAGGGGCCCCCTTCTTCTTCTTCTTCTTCTTCTTCTTCCTTGACCTCCTCCCTAGATGGGAGAAGGGTTTCCCCTCTGGTCCTTGGACTCCATGGCATGGGAGGGGCGAGAGCCCCTTCCAGATTGGATCCGTCTCTCTGTCTCTCTCTGTTTCTGCGTTCTGGTATTCTGCCCTTTCACCGTTTCGTATATATATGGAGATCCGTAACTCCGATTGGATTGAAACCTTCGCCCAGATTTTTCTCCGAAAATTAGCTTTCTTGCGGCCAAAGAAGAGCAGCAACTGCCTTACGGGGGGCCCACGAGGGTTAGGGTCGTGCCCAGGGGGGTGGGGCGCACCCCCTGCCTCGTGCCCCCCTCGGGCAGCGTTTCACGTTGATTCTTCTGCCCATATTTTCCAAATATTCCAAAAATATTCTCCGTCCGTTTTTGTCCCGTTTGGATTCCGTTTGATATGCGGTTTCTGCGAAACATAAAACATGCAACAAACAGGAACTGGCGCTAGGCACTGGATCAATATGTTACTCCCAAAAATAGTATAAAAAGTTGCCAAAAAGTATATGAAAGTTGTATGATATTGGCATGGAACAATCAAAAAGTATAGACACGACGGAGACGTATCAGCATCCCCAAGCTTAATTCCTGCTCGTCCTCGAGTAGGTAAATGATAAAAAAGATAATTTTTGATGTGGAATGCTACCTAGCATAATCTTGATCATGTATCAAATCATGGCATGGATATTAAGAAACGAGTGATTCAAGGCAATAGTCTATCATTTGACATAAAAACAATAATACTTCAAGCCTACTAATAAAGCAATCATGTCTTTTCAAAATAACATGGCCAAAGAAAGTTATCCCTACAAAATCATATAGTCTAGCTATGCTCCATCTTCACCACACAAAATATTCACATCATGCACGACCCCGATGATAAGCCGAGCAATTGGTTCATACTTTTTAACGCGCTTCAGCTTTTTCAACCCCCACGCAATACATGAGCGCAAGCCATGGACATAGCACTATAGGTGGAATAGAATAATATGATGGGGGTTATGTGGAGAAGACAAAAAAGGAGAAAGTCTCACATCGACACGGCTAATCAACGGGCTATGGAGATGCCCATCAATTGATGTCAATGTGAGGAGTAGGGATTTCCATGCAACGGATGCACTAGAGCTATAAGTGTATGAAAGCTCAAACTGAAACTAAGTGGGTGTGCATCCAACTTGCTTGCTCATGAAGACCTCGGGCATTTGAGGAAGCCCATCATCGGAATATACAAGCCAAGTTCTATAATGAAAATTCCTACTAGTATATGAAAGTGATAACTCAAGAGTCTCTCTATATGAAGAACATGGTGCTACTCTAAAGCACAAGTGTGGTAAAAGGATAGTAACATTGCCCCTTCTCTCTTTTTCTCTCATTTTTTGTTTTTTCTTTCTTTATTTTTTTTATTTTTTTGGTGGGCTTCTTTGGCCTCTTTTTTTATTTGGGCTTCTTTGGCCTCTTTTATTTTGATAACCTCAGATGCGACAATGTTATAATAATGATGATCATCACACTTTTATTTACTTACAACTCAATATTACAACTCGATACTAGAACAAAGATATGACTCTATATGAATGCCTCCGGCGGTGTACCGGGATGTGCAATGATCTAGCGTAGCAATGACATCAAAAAATGGACAAGCCATGAAAACATCATGCTAGCTATCTTACGATCATGCAAAGCAATATGACAGTAAATGCTCAAGTCATGTATATGATGATGATGGAAGTTGCATGGCAATATATCTCGGAATGGCTATGGAAATACCATGATAGGTAGGTATGGTGGCTGTTTTGAGGAAGATATAATGAGGCTTATGTGTCACAGAGCGTATCATATCACGGGGTTTGGATGCACCGCCGAAGTTTGCGCCAACACTCAAGGTGAGAAAGGGCAATGCACGGTACCGAAGAGGCTAGCAATGATGGAAGGGTGAGAGTGCGTATAATCCATGGACTCACATTAGTCATAAAGAACTCATATACTTATTGCAAAAGTTTATTAGCCCTCAAAGCAAAGTACTAGTACGCATGCCCCTAGGGGGATAGATTGGTAGGAAAAGACCATCGCTCGTCCCCGACCGCCACTCATAAGGAAGACAATAAATAAATACCTCATGCTCCGACTTCGTTACATAACGGTTCACCATACGTGCATGCTACGGGAATCACAAACCTCAACACAAGTATTTCTACTAATCCACAACTACCCACTAGCATGTCTCTAATATCACCATCTTTATATCGCAAAACTATTGCAAGGAATCAAACATATCATATGTAGTGATCTACAAGTTTTATGTAGGATTTTATGACTAGCCATGTGAATGACCAATTCCTGTCATCTCTCTAAATAGATATAAGTGAATCAGGAGAGTTTAATTCTTTCTACAAAAGATATGCCCATGCTCTAACAAGTATAAGTGAAGCAAAAGAGCATTCTACAAATGGCAGTTTTCTATGGGAAGAGAAACAGGCAATCCAATCTTCAAATGATATAAGTGAAGCACATGAAGCATTCTATAAAGCCATACTCAAAGAATATAAGTGAAGTGCAATGAGCATTCTATAAATCAACCAAGGACTATCTCATACCATCATGGTGCATAAAAGAGAAGTGAAAACTAAATGCAAAAGACGCTCCAAGATTGCACGTATCGCATGAACGAAACGAATCCGAAGACATACGGATAATTGTTGAAGAAAGAGGGGATGCCCTCCGGGGCATCCTCAAGCTTAGACGCTTGAGTCTCCTTGAATATTTACTTGGGGTGCCTTGGGCATCGCCAAGCTTGAGCTCTTGCCTCTCCTTCTTCTCCTCACATCGAGACCTTCTCGATCATCGAACACTTCATCCACACAAAACTTCAACGGAAAACTCAGTAAGATCCGTTAGTATAATAAAGAAAATCACTACTCTAAGTACTGTTGCAAACCAATTCATATTTTGTTTTTGCATTATAGCTACTGTAACATAACTTTTCCATGGCTTAATCCACTGATATAAATCGATAGTTTCATCAAAACAAGCAAACTATGCATCATAAACAGAATCTGTCTAAAACAAAACAGTGTGTAATAATCTGAACATTCACCATACTTCTGATACTTGAAAAATTCTGCAAAAATAAGGAAAAATAAAAAAAAATTATAGAAAGACAGTGCAAAAAGTTTCAGAATCGTTTGACATTTCAGTAAAAAATGTAAAATCACGCACTACAGCCAAAGTTTCTGTCCTGCACTGTACAAACCAACAAGCATTGTAAACATTCTAAAGGCAAACCTTGGCACATTATTTTTATTATACAATGTAATTGTACAAGGGGATAATTAATTTTGTTGAAAAGTTTCTGTAATTAAGATTCACAAAGTTTCCATGGGCATGAACAAAGTTCAAGGACGTCCCCCACTTTCACAATGCTCGTCTATCTCACTTTCACTTTTCTTTTTGAAAAGTTTTGGGTTCCCCTCTTTTTTTATAACTATATAAAAGCACACAACAGAAATAAATGACTCTCTAAAAATTTCAGGTTGTCTCCCTGGCAGCGCTTTCTTTAAAGCCATTAAGCTAGGCATATAGTGCTCAAGTAATGGATCCACCCGGATCCCAAGGTATATCAAAGCCAATTTTAATTAGCAATGGTTTGGCATTTAGTAGTGAGCACAAAGCAACATATATCAAGCAATGACGAAGTCTAACCCTCTTCCAATGCATCGGCATTTCATAAAAGAACAATTCATGCACACATAGTAAAGGCCAATGCATACTATAAACAGTTTCTTGCAATTTTATCATGTGGGAAACATAGAGAGGTGGAGATATAGTTCCTCTCTCATAATAATTGCAAGTAGGAGCAGCAAGCACATGCATATTATATCTATCAAAATCATCATGTGCAACGGTAAAACGCAACCCATCAATATAATCCTTCATAAGGGCAAACTTCTCCGATATAGTGTAGTTGGGAGAATTCAAAAAGATAATAGGACTATCATGCGTGGGTGCAATAGCAACTATTTCATGTTTAACATAAGGAACTATAGCAAGTTCATCTCCATAAGCATAATTCATATTGGCATCTTGGCCACAAGCATAGCAAGCATCATCAAAAAGGGATATTTCAAGAGAATCAACGGGATCATAACAATCATCATAGCAATCATCCTTCGGTAAGCACGAAGGGAAATTAAATAGTGTATGAGTTGAAGAGTTACTCTCATTAGAAGGTGGGCACAGGTAGCTAATCCGCTCTTCCTCCTTTTGTTCTTCGCTCTCCTCATCATCTTTTTCATCCATTGAGCTCACAGTTTCATCAATTTCTTCTTCGATAGACTCCTGCAAAATATTTTTCTCTTATTGGACAGCGGAGGAGTCCTCAATATATGGTTTAACATAGGCATTAGAAGCATAATTATCATAACAATATTCAAGTATGGCAAAATTTTCAGATTTGTAAAGAGTAGCATCATACGTTTCAATCAAAGAAGCAATTTCATAAGCACCCTTAAAAGCAACAAATTATTCAATTTTTTGAACATCATAGTAATTATAAACACCCTTAGCGTATGAAAACACGATTCCATTATCGATAAACTCACATTGGTAGGGAAGGTGTTTCTTAGGGTTTTCAGAACAACAAGTAACATCATATATTTCACATAAATCCCAAGCATAGCATTGCAAACGATGAATTTGATCCACTAAACGTTTCCCTTTTTAAGATATACGGTGTCGCACATAACAAGCATGCTCATCTAAGGATTTGCCCTCAACTAAGCTAGTTGGGGTTTCAGCACGAGCACAAAGGGATCGAAGATGATCCAAGTAAAAAGCTTCAGGAGTGTGATAGATTTTGAGTGGTTCTTCAACCATTGGTTCAGTAGGTACAACTAATTTTTTTGGTATTTTGTGTTTCCTACCCATAACTAAAGATAGAAAAAAAGAGCACAAAATAAAAACTACTTAGTGATAAAGCAAACTAGCACACACGAGAATATTCACCCCACGCTATGGCTCCCCGGCAACGGCGCCAGAAAAAGGTCTTGATAACCCATAAGTATAGGGGATCAATTGTAGCCTCTTTCGATAAGTAAGAGTGTCGAACCCAACGAGGAGGTAAAGGTAGAACAAATATTCCCTCAAGTTCTATCGACCACCGATACAATTCTACACACGCCTGACGTTCGATTTACCTAAAACAAGTATGAAACTAGAAGTACTTTGTAGGTGCTGTTGGATAGGTTTGCAAGAATATAAAGAGCACATAAATAAAAACTAGGGGCTGTTTCAGATAAAGACACAACAAAGTAAATATAGCAAGTGTGGAAAAGTGGTGATAGGAGTTGCGAAATTGTCCCTAAGCAATTGACTACATTACTAGACCGATAGCAAGTTTTATGTGGGAGAGGCCACTGCTAGCATGTCATCCCTGACTTGGAATTCTATGCACTTATGATTGGAACTATTAGCAAGCGTCCGCAACTACTAACGTTCATTAAGGTAAATCCCAACCATAGCATTAAGATATATTGGTCCCCCTTCAATCCCGTATGCATCAATTTCTATGCTAGGTTGAAGCTTGTGTCACTCTTGCCCTCCAATACATAGTCCTATCAACATACAACTAACCCTATGGTGTGATCCACGCGCGCGCTCATATGATGGGCACCAAAGGACAGCAACATAACCACAAGCAAATTAAGTCAATCATAGCAATTCATCAACCACCGATAGGACAACGAAAATCTACTCAGACATCATAGGATGGCAACACATCATTGGATAATAATATGAAGCATAAAGCACCATGTTCAAGTAGAGGGTACAGCGGGTTGCGGGAGAGTGGACCACTGTAGATAGAGGGGGGAAGGTGATGGAGTTGTTTGTGAAGATGGCAGAGGTGTTGGTGAAGATCACGGTGATGATGATGGTGGCCACGGCAGCGTTCCGGCGCCACCGGAAGAGAGGGGGAGAGGGGCCCCCTTCTTCTTCTTCTTCTTCTTCCTTGACCTCCTCCCTAGATGGGAGATGGGTTTCCCCTCTGGTCCATGGACTCCATGGCATGGGAGGGGCGAGAGCCCCTCCGAGATTGGATCTGTCTCTCTGTCTCTCTCTGTTTCTGCATTCTGGTATTCTGCCCTTTGACCGTTTCGTATATATATGGACATCCATAACTCCGATTGGATTGAAACCTTCGCCCAGAATTTTCTCCGAAAATTAGCTTTCTTGCAGCCAAAGAAGAGCAGCAACTGCCTTACGGGTGCCCACGAGGGTTAGGGGCACGCCCAGTGGGGTGGGGCGCGCCCCCTGCCTCGTGCCCCCCGGGCACCGTCTCGCGTTGATTCTTCTGCCCATATTTTGCAAATATTCCAAAAATATTCTCCGTCCATTTTTGTCCTGTTTGGATTTCGTTTGATATGGGGTTTCTGCGAAACATAAAACATGCAACAAACAGGAACTGGCGCTGGGCACTGGATCAATATGTTAGTGCCAAAAATATTATAAAAAGGTGCCAAAAAGTATATGAAAGTTGTATAATACTGGCATGGAACAATCAAAAATTATAGATACGACGGAGACGTATCAATATGACGAGTTGCCAATGTATGGCAGTACCGCTCAAGAATTAGACTCGCAACATTTTTGTCGGAAGCACAAATCTGTCAGGGCATGCGTCTTCTTTAGAAAGCTAGTGTTTGGTCGCATATGGTTCTTATATATGGTGAGCATGCATCCCCAGTCATGTCAGTCACTCATACAAGACGCGGCAAGGATCCAGCAGATATACCTAAGGAAAGTAAGGATCCCACAACCTCACGAGTCAGGCAAAGGAAAATAAGCAGAGATACATCTCATGAAGTACAAGAATCGACAAGATCTGGGGAGGACATCACAGAATCAACAGTCTTGACAATGGTTATCAAGGTCATTATCCCTGCAACTGACAAGGAGATGTCCTAAAACCTTATCACCTTCTTGTATGATTGGCCCCAGCAATGAGCTCTGTACAGCTACAAACCCAGGTATATGTCATATGTGTGCGGACCCAGGTCAGAAAACAGGCACAAGGAATAATGTCAAAAATATTGCACTAATCACGTCCCTGGTCATACGAAGAATCAAGGACCAGTGTGGCCAAGTTATTTCAGTAAGGTATCCTAACAAAGAAAATCATGACCGTTAAAGGGTGAGACCGACAGCAAAGGTGTGATGATTTTTGCACGACCATCAGGGTCCGGATACCCAAATCAGTTGGAGCCCGTAATACCATATGGATCCACAAAGGCATACTCTCAGCAGCCTACTCTGTTTTACAAGGGTTTCATGTCCCGCTGACCTGCTTGGAATGGTTAGTGTGGAAAACCCAAATGGGCATACCGACAAAATGAGAAAATCAAAAGCCAAACAATCAGCTCAGACCCGGTATACTCACCGATGGAATCAAGTACACGGTCAGTCTGTCAGGAAAAGGCAATTGTACGTCAGCCCCCGGTCAGGCCAGTCTCAAGATGTAAATATTTGAGGTATGACACAACTATAACTCCATACCCGTTATATTGCTCACAACATAAGGCAGTCAAATCTTTGGTACATATCTCATGCTCGAGCCAAAGGAATAAATCAAACTAAATCAGTACCACTTATGAGCAGTCAGATCCCGTCAGAAGATGGCCATGATTAATTCTCAGCATTTATTGAAACCAGAAGGCCTGTATTTATTTGAAGCAATCCCATGACAGAAGTAAAAAGGTTTTCATGAACAAAAGAAAATTAATGCTCAGATCCATTGGATATCACCACAGATATAGAGAATCAACGTTAGTAAAAAGGAATTGGTATATGAGAAAAGACCTGTCAGACTTTGGGGAAAGGTGAAGCAAGCCACCCCAGAGCAAGGGAAGTTGATCATCTGAAATTCTTGGGGGAACAGTAACTAAAGGAAAAAGGATACCCGAGTTGGAAACAGTGGCCTCAAGTCATACTTGTTCCCTGAGCAACCAAATCTCTAGGACGAGATTTCTTTAAGGGGTAAGAGTTGTAACAGCCTGGATTTTGGCCCTTTTCTCTTTCTTTTGAGTTATTTGGTTTTTGCTCTGTTTTTCTTTTTGGAGTGGTTCTGTGGCCTTGCCACGTGGAAAATCATACTCATTCCCCCTCCGAAGTGGCTCATCATTCTCAAAACCTTGCCAAGATCATGTCACTTCACTCCTTGACCAAACCCTAAAATCTTTTTCTAGGGAATATCCCTTTTTCTATTAAAGGAATAACCCTGTCTGCCCTAGGTTGTGAAGCAACCTATATTTCTGTCCATCCAAAAATTCCCAAATAATTCTCATAATTCCTTTGGGTCATATCTTGCTCAAATATGCCCAAACTTTCCTATCCTAGCCCAAGAATAGTTCCCAAATAACTATTCTTCATTTCTGTCCAGTGTGGCTTTCTGTGAAGGAAGTGCCACCTATCCTTTCCTGATTGCTCCCAAACCTTTTGGGCATTTTCTTATGTCCAAATCATTGACCTGTGCCAAAATTCAACTTTATTTGCCTAGCCAATCTTCTTTAGTGAATTTTCAAAGTTTCTGTCGGACAGAAGGCTTTGTGAAGGAAGTACTAGCTAGGAGTATCCAAATGAGTTGAAATTTTGCACACTCCTTCATGTGCTCATATTAGCACACCACTCCATGTTTCAGCTCCATCATATTTTCAGGGTGTGAAGCAAGTGCATTTTATATTGCTTCATTAATCTTGATAAATTACCAGATCATGCCCCTACCTATATAACACTCTCCACCAAATTTGGCACCATTTCACTTAGCCAATATTTCTCCAAAATTATTGCAAGTTTCTGGTCAGCAAGGATGTTTGTGAAGCAAGTACCATTTTGGTAAATCCAATTGGTATGAAATTTTTACAGCATCTTATTGTGGCCAAATCATCAAGCCTTGCCAAATTTCAGCTCAAGTGGCTTCTCCATGTGAGTGATTCTTCCTGTTTTTACTTCTGTACCAGTTTATGTGGTTGTTAAGCAACTATATTAAATCTGGATCCAAATCTCCTCAAACTCTCCAGTATTATAGTCCTTCCTAAGCTAATCATCCCAGACAACACCATTTGACCCAATCTGTTCCCTGTTGATCAGCAGTGCATGTCCAAGTTTACTAATGTAAACTTCAGAAGTTGCTTACCAATTAACCACTGCATATTTAACCAAGTTACCACCTTAGTTGCAACCTACCCAAGAAGGACAAACCCCCAGACATTGTTTGGCCGACCGTGTGGCACTATGTGCACTAGTGCACGCGGTGATCACGAGTTTTGGCATGCCATGCGCGCGCTCTGCTGGCGTTGGCCGCGTCCAGGGCGTCTTCTAGCTCCGACCCCACTCCCTCTCGACGTCTTCGCGCTCATGATCATGTCTAACAGTTTTACCGCGTCGTCGCCGTTCTCCTGGACCCCTCTCCCCCTCTGTCCACTTCCTCACCGATGCAAGCCGCCGCGTGCCCACGGACGAACAGTGGCGGTTTGGCTCGGAGCTCGCCGTCCTCTTCCTCCCTGCGCTCCCTTGGCCGCCTCTTCCCCGTGAGCCACTCCTCCTGTTCCCTCTCATCGCCTAACTCCGAGCTCGAGCACGCGCACACGCGTCCGCGGCGACGACAGCTCGGCCTCCTCGCCCCGCGGCTATATAAGCCCACCCCGAGGCCTCTTGACCTCACCAAGCTTCTTCCCTCCCTCCTAGCTACCTCCCGACCACCCAAACGAGCTCGAGGAGCTCTCTGGGTCCACCATGGCCGCCATGGCCGCCGCTGCTGCTCTCTCAAATTGGGTCGGGCCAGCCAAGTTCTCTCCTCCTCTCCACCACCAGAGCCCTCAAGGCCTCCCCTGGATCCTTCCCGGCCTTCGCCTCCTCCTCCAATGGCCTCTGGCCACGGGCTCCATCGCCGCCCGAAGATGCCTTCTACCGCGGTCGCAGCTCCGCCGTCTCTGGTGATCCTCGGGTGCTCCACCCGTCGCCTTCGAGTGCGGGCCGTCTCCCCGAGCTCATCGGTGGTCGAAGCGTGGCAAACGGTGACCGGAGCCGCCCAAACGAGCGCCGGCACCGGCGGCCTCCCTCTGCACCGTGGGTGAATGTGAGGAGAAGATGAAGGCCACGGCATCGCCCCGCCAGCTGGCCAGTGGACCACGCAGACCTCGCACATCAGTGGCTCGGTAAGCCGGCCCCGCCTTTGACACGCTGGATAAGTGGAGGCGTAACCCCCTGGATTACGTCTTCCCTAATCGAAAGCGTATTCCTCTTCTAGTTCGGCCTAAAATGCGTTTTCACTTCCAGGAAACGTATTCCCATCTAATACACTTTCGGTTTTTCTGTCCAGGCCCTGTTTGAAAATATTTTCATTACACATAGGTCCCTCGCAGAAAACACTTCATAACTTTTTGCTCGCAACTCCGATTGAGGTGATTCCAAAGCCCACTTCTTCGTCTCGTCGAGCCCGTTCTGTTGGAACCATTTGCATTATGTTTAAACATTATGAAAATGACCATTTTGCCCTTGCCCCTAATCAGCCCCCTTCGGGAGAGAAACTTTTCCGGCGGTTTGTTCCACGATCGTTCTGCACTTCTTCCCGATGATTTCTTCCACCCCAGGCAAGACACAACCACCATTTGCATGATAGTCATGCAGTAGCATTGGTTTTAAACTTGAATGTTTAATAACTACATGCTGGTTTTGCTACTGCTGTCGTTATTTCGGTTATGCTTGTGGATCGGTGATTACCGTCTTGCTATGTTTTCTTGCACTCTGTTATCATGTTCTACATGCTAGTATTACTTTCATATTGGTCATGCTTAATAGCAGTACATGTTGGATTGGTCATTTGCTGACCCACAAGTACAGGGGATCTATCGTAGTCCTTTCGATAAGTAAGAGTGTCGAACCCAACAAGGAGCAGAAGGAAATGATAAGCGGTTTCCATCAAGGTATTCTCTGCAAGCACTGAAATTATCGGTTCCCAGCGGGACTCTCCCTATCATCGGAGAGCCGAACTCGCCTCTGGATGCTAACTCTGAACCTCAAGGTCTGCGTCTAGTAAGCACGGCCTGGTAGAATCTACCATGCCCAACCCTGCAGGTCCCCAGTTCCTCGTCCGGCCTTCGCTCCTAAACGAGGCCCTAGACTTAATGCGATCTCTCACCATTACAGAAGTGTCACCTCCGATCTACGACCAGCCCGGATTAGGGGCTGAGAGCAGGGAATTTTACGTCCCACCCACCACCCATTTAATAACCACTGTCGAGGACTTGACCGACATGCTACATTACGCCTCCGAAGACATCGACGGTATGGCGACGATGCCGGAGACGAACCAGGCCGGAATCCGCCCATTACCGGGCGTTGGACGGCCACCTCCACATACGATGTGTATATGGTGGATACACCTAAAAACGACGACGATGACGGCAACAAGGATCCAATTGAGGACAAGCCCGTTGAGGCACCACGAAAACATCGACGTCAGCGGTGCCACTCAAAATCGGTCGAAAAGGAAAGCAATACCGGCACCGGAGACAATAACACTCCGGACGATGCCAAAGATCCCAAAGACCCTGTCGAGCCTGCGTCCGAGCAGGATGAATGGGAGGAGGGACAAGTTAACCCCGGCGAGCCGGTCGGGAATGAGGATTCGGAGGACAGTAACTATCTACCGATCTCTGAGGAGGAGGTCAGCCTCGGCAACGAAGACTTCATCGTGCCAGAGGAACCCCTCGAGCAAGAACGCTTTAAGCGACAGCTAATCGCAACTGCGAGAAGCCTAAAAAAGAAACAGCAACAACTTCAAGCTGAATAGGATACGCTCAACAACAGATGGACCCAAGCCTTAGCTGCCGAGGAATATGGCCTCGAGCGACCAACAAAGAGTTATCCGAAGTGCCGGCTACTGCCACAATTCGACGACGAGGCCCTTGAGACAATACCGTCAAGATATAATCATGCCGATGAATCAGACCGACCACCACATGGGCGAGACAAAGCGGCTGCTTACGCCGAATACCAACCCGCACCACCTCGCCGTCGAGGCAAAGAGGTAGCAGCTTCGGGCTACACCTACGACTTACGCCAGGACCTGGACAATAGAGCCGGTCAGGCTAGATCAATCTATGGATCAAGGGGGCGTGCCCCAACACGAGATGATGGCCATCAAGCTTGGCGCGATAGGCATAACCTTACCCGGGCCGGAAACCGAACACGGATGTCATCCGAACTCCGTCATGACGTTGCCCGATACAGAGGTGCCTCACACCCCTTATGCTTTACCGATGAAGAAATGCAGCACCAGTTTCCAGAAGGGTTTAAACCCGTAAAAATTGAAGCATACGATGGAACGACAGATCCCACGGTATGGATTGAAGATTTTCTTCTCCATATTCACATGGCTCGCGGTGACGATGTCCACGCCATTAAATACCTCCCCCTAAAACTAAAGGGACCAGCACGACACTGGCTAAACAGCCTCCCAGAGAACTCTATTGGCAGCTGGGAAGATTTGGAGGATGTGTTTCTAGATAACTTCCAAGGTACTTATGTCCGGCCACTGGACGCCGATGACCTTAGTCACATAGTTGAGCAACCCGGAGAGTCAGCCCGCAAACTCTAGACTCAGTTCTTAATTAAAAAGAACGAAATCGTCGACTGTCCGGACGCTAAAGCCCAACAGCCATTAAATATAGCGTCCATGACGAATGGCTTGCCCGACACCTGGGCCAAGAAAAGCCAAAGTCTATGGCAGCTCTTACCGCACTCATGACCCGCTTCTGCGCGGGAGAAGACAACTGGTTAGATCGTAGAAGCAATAGTACCAGTGACCCCGGCACCTCCGAAGCCAGGGACGACAACGGACGACCGCGACGTAACTAGCACAAGCATTGGAACAACAATGAAGAAATCAAAGATACATCGGTCAATGCCGGATTCAGCGGCTCTAAACCCGGTCAGCGGAAGAAGCCATTCAATGGCAACAGGGATGGCCCATCCAATTTAGACAAAATACTCGATTGACCTTGCCCGATAAGCCTGCAAATCATTCCAACAAAAACTGTTGGGTCTTCAAACAGGCCGGTAAGTTAAATACCGAACATAAGGGGAAAGGGCCTCCAAGTGAGGACAATGATGAGCCCCGCCCACCGAACACAGGGGGGCAGAAGAAATTCCCCCCTGAGGTAAAAACAGTGAATATGATATACGTCACTCATATCCCCAAGAGGGAGCGCAAGCGCGCACTAAGGGACGTCTACGCCGTCGAGCCGGTCGCCCCAAAATTCAATCCTTGGTCGGCTTGTCCGATCACCTTCGATCGCAGAGACCACCCAAACAATATCCGTCATGGAGGTTCGGCCGCCCTGGTCCTCGATCCAATCATCGATGGATTCCATCTTACTCGAGTCCTCATGGATGGCGACAACAGTCTTAACTTGATTTATCAAGACACCATTCGTATAATGGGTATTGACCCATCAAGAATCAAGCCTAGTAACACCACCTTTAAAGGAGTGATACCGAGCGTAGAGGCCCGCTACACGGGCTCATTAACATTGGAAGTAGTCTTTGGTTTACCGGGTAACTTCCGAAGCGAAGACTTGATCTTCGACATTGTCCCCTTCCGCAGTGGTTATCACGCACTGCTCGGACGGACTGCCTTCACCCGCTTTAATGCAGTCCCGCACTATGCCTACTTAAAGCTCAAGATGCTTGGACCACGCGGCATTATCACAGTCAATGGAAACATGGAGCGCTCCCTCCGTACTGAGGAGCATACCGCGGCCCTCGCAGCCGAGGTACAGAGCGGCCTCATCAAGCCAAACGCTTCATCAGCAATGAAGCCCCCGGACACCGTTAAACGAGACTGGCCTACTCTACCAAACGACAGCTTGGTAAATCCAGAGCTGGACTAGCAGTTCCGCCTCCGTCAATCGCCGCATCTAACCGCGGCATATGTACCGCGTGTGCATAACTATGCACTTAAAATACCTTGGGCAACGACGGAGGCACACTGCGGACGAGGTTCATAGTGCGGCTCGACCCTATTTGGACCTTACCATTTTTCACCTTCCCTTTTTCCTTTTCATGTTACAGGTTCGCTAAAACCTAATCACTTTACGGTCGTAAAAGGGCTGTTTCACAAGCCCCTTCTACACACGCGATCGTTGATTTCTCCTCTCAAAGGATTCGGCACCAAGGCGACAGCGGCACAGACGTGCGGCAGGGCGTCAAGGGAATCTTCAAGAATACCTTTTCTTTCTTCGGCCCTGTATACAGCTTCCCCTTGTGTACAAATTCTCCGCATGTAAAATAGCCTTGATCTTTATGGCATTATCTGTAATAGCATGTTTTGACGTATCAATCAGATTATAATGGAAACCGTTTTTCACCAACCACTGTTTGGTATTGGTTTATTTCATAAATCTGTATTCCTTCTTTGAGTCAGATTGCCATATATATACCTTGGTACGTGTCATGGTTTTGTCACGGCAGATGTCCTAGAGAAAGGACTTAGTCGTGGAGCTATCGCTACGTGTTAGCTTAAAGGGATTAAAGCGGACAAGGGACGCAAGAGAGTTTTATACTAGTTCGGCCCCTTACGATGAAGGTAAAAGCCTACGTCTAGTTGTGATGGAATTGATGGGGTTTCGATGACCAGGGAGCGAATACGCTTTGCCTGAGTGTCGAGTTGTTGTTTTTTTGTCCCTAAACCGCTGCCGGGTTGTCCCTTTAAATACACAGGTTGACGCCCGTCGGTTTACAGAATCCCGAGGCTGGCTCATAATCGTGTCCGGCTCGGTCTCTGCTACTTCTATCTTACAACACAAGTTTACATATCAACGCCGGTGTATGTCTACATGCCTTAAACCGGCTTTGGGCCCTGGGCTTTCATAAAGCGTCACCGTCTGTCTTCATGGACTTCAGATACAGATGAACTACTTATGGGGATAACCCGGCCTCTCCTGGCTGGTTTACGCCCAGTGGTAATATCCCCAACAGTACAGCTTAAATACCAGGGGCTCTATTCGGCCACACATATTTTCAGAAAGTCTGAACACTTCTAGAGTATACTTTGGCGTCCCGAATATTGCATTATATGCATCAGCTCCGAATCATGTCTTTGGTCAATAGTTGGGTTACCCAGCTCCTATGATTACTACCTTACGTTCCGCTTGTTCGGCTAGGGTAGTAAAGGGACAACTACTGCGATTGTGTTTCTGGTTCTTCCGGTCAAACACCTCAGTAGAGAAAGCCGAAAACTGATTGTCATGATACGACGAGAGCTGGTCGCCGATTCGACGACTTGCTATAAATCTCTTGCCATTTCTTCCGTATTATACGAAGGACTGGCCTTTGTCCAATCACGCGCCTAAGGCATCCCAGTTCGGATAGCCTCATACGCACCAGGGGCTAGTACTTAGTCCCACCATCAAACTCCTATGGCTAAGTGAAAGTGATAAAGCCGCATAGTCTGATTGCCTAGTTCGCTGCGCTGACACCTCCTATACGGACCAAGACGTTGGTTCAAGTGTGATCGTGCGCTATTCCGAACACCCCCGTAGCATCTACCTGGGGGCTGAAGCCGACAACTGGCAAACTCTCAGAATTAAAAAAATGGCTGCATAGGAGGAAAGTAATTTCAGATAAAAGCATACATATATTACAGGCCCTGGTTCATAACACAAAGTCTGGATAAATATATTACATCCACTCAACATGATATCCTTTGAGGATTGGCCCTCTACTATTCGGGTGCGTTCCATGACATCATCGAAGTACTGCTCCGGCTTGCGGTGATCCTTGCCTTCCGGCGGGCCCTCGATCGCCACGACTGTGGCCTTCATCTTCGCCCAGTGCATCTTGACATGGGCAAAGGCCATCCGCGCACCCTCTATGCACGCCGAGCGCTTTACAGCTTCAACTCGGGGCAGCGCGTCGATGAGTCGCCTCACCAAGCCGAAGTAGCTGCTCGGAATGGGTTCGGACGGCCATAACCGGACTATGACGTCCCTCATGGCCAAACCGGACATCCTATGCAGCTCCGCCAGTTGCTTCATCTGGTTGTTCAAAAGCACCGGGTGTTCCGGTGCCCGGAACTGTGACCAGAAGATCTTCTCCGTTGAGCTCCCCTCCTGGGTTCGGAATAATTGCGTGGCGTCGGCGGCACTCCTCGGAAGATACGCAAAGGCGTCTGGAGAACTCCATAGTCGAGTGAGCAAGTCATATCTCTGACCCCCAAATATACTCTACAAAAGAAAGGGCTTACCAACAGCTATCTGTTCGGCCTGCCAAATCTCCTCCCGAGAACCCCGGGCCTCGATCCACGCCTCTTTGGCCTCTTGGAGGGCCTTGGCGAGATCGGCCGCTTGCGCCTTACTCTTCTCCTCCAAGGCCTCACACTTGCCATGGGCGTCCTTGACCTCTTGCTCCACCTCGGCCACCCCCTCCTCGTGCTGGCGGCGGGCAACCTGTTCGGTCTTTAAATCCGCAGCCGCTTTGTCAGCGGCCGCTTTGCTCGCCTTCGCCTGCTCCTTGGCTTGGGCAAGGGCACTCTTGCGGGACTCAACCTCGGCCGCACTACCTACCATCATAACCATCACAGTGTATGAGCTTAACTCTGAATTCGTATATCACTTCAGACATATAAGAGCTCTTTTAAACATACCTTGCGCCCCATTGAACCACTTGTTTATGCGGTCGATCTCATCATTAGCCAGCTTCAGCTTCCGATCGTGTTCGGAAACTTCAGCTGCCTGGGCGGTTGCCGCCAACAGGAAAGCCTGTTATAACATAGAAAAATACATTACCACCTACATATACTATTCGATCCTCTACTCGGCCCTTTTCAAAACCGAACAGAGTCTCAGGGGCTACTATCTATATACAGGTATATTTCCTTCATATGAAAAGCGTCTAAGAGTATTACGTCGCATACCTCAAAGCCTGTTAGCAGGCTGGTGAAGGCTTCGTTCAGCCTGCTCTTGGCGGACTAAACCTTCTCAATCACCACACCCATCAGGGTGTCGTGCTCCTCCATGATGGAAGCACGTCGCAGTGCCTCCACCAGAGCGTTCGGCGCCTCCGGATTAGTGGAGGTCGCCGCTGGAATCGACGCTCCCCCTCCATCGAAGGGGGTTGCTCGCTCGATTCTAGAGCCATATGGGTCTCCGGAATAATGTTTGGCTGGGGGCCGGACTGGTCAGTGCCCCCGCCGTCGGTCTCCATGGGGGTTGCGCCCCCATATGCTCGGCAGCCGAGGCCTCACCCTTAGGCGCCGTATTGGCAGCCTCCCTCACCTCTTCATGGCCCATAGAGGCCCTTCGGGACAACACCTCGGTGTCATCCACGGTGGTTGGCGGGGAGGCTCGTGGAGGCGTCTCGCTCTCCACCATCTCTGGTGCTAGAGAGCTCCCCTCAGATATCGAGGGATTGGGGAGGTCGCGGGCAGGGGTGAAATACACACAACATAATATGTTATATTAAAAACATAAAAGACTGGATATTTGTAAAGTATCCTTTTATACTTACGATGTGGCCAGGGGCTTCGCCCTGGGGCGCGTCTTGGGGATGTGTTCGGCATCCGAATCCGAACCATCCGAGAGGGTTATCTTCCCCCTCTTGGACACCCCCTCCTCCGGGTCTGTGGAGGCTGCCCTTTTCTTTTTCCTCCCCTTGAGGGGAGAGTCACTTTCCTCCTCCTCCTCGTCTTCATCTTCATGTCCCTCGTGGGAGGAGGGGACTTCGGTCTCTCTGGACACTACGTCTGAAGTGCCCTTACGGCGGTGGCTACCCTTGGCCTCCTTGCTCTTCTTCTTGGCCTTCTTCTCCGGCGCCTGATAGGGGGCCGGAACCAGCATTTTCGTAAGCTGGGGTGTGGCCGGATCTTCAGGCAGCGGTGCTGGACACTTGATCCGCTCCGCCTTCGCTGTCCAGCCCTGTGAGAAGGTCGGAAAACTCATGAGGCCTAAGAATTTATAGACCAAGTGTATGCTCGAATAACACACTTACCGGATTGGCCCGAATCGCGCTGTCGAGGCTGATATCTTCGGTCTTCTTCGGCCACATCTTCTAGGCCTTGAAGAGCAGCTTCCAGAGCTCTTCATGCGTTGTGCGAAGAAGCGCTGCAGGGTCCGCGGACCCTCCGGATTGAACTCCCACATGTGGAGATGACGGAGTTGGCAGGGGAGGATCTTGGGGAAGAGCATCACCTGAATCACGTCAGTGAGACTGGTGTTCTTGTTTATCATGTTTTTGACGCGATTTTGCAGTGTCAATAGTTCCGCGGTCGACCCCCAGTCCAGACCCTTGTTGGTCCACGACGCGAGTCGCATAGGGGGTCCGGATCTGCACTCAGGAGTGCCCGCCCACCTGGCGCCATGGGGTTCGGTGACGTAGAACCACTCCTGCTGCCACACATTGACGGTCTCCACGAAGGCCCCTTTAGGAAAAGTGGTGTTGGGGACCTTGCTCACCATGGCGCCGTCGCAGTCCGCATGCTGCCCGTCGACCACCTTCGGCTTCACATTGAAGAGTTTTAGCCATAGGCCGAAAAGTGTGGGGATGCGGAGTAGCGCCTCGCACACGATGATAAACGCCGATATGTGGAGGAAACAATTTGGGGCTAGATCATGGAAATCTAGTCCGTATAGAACATGAGGCCGCGGACATTGCTCCTTGGCAGGGAGCCTATGCGCGATGTCCGTAGACAGGTACCCTGCCTCCCGGAGATCCTTTACATCCTTCTCCGTGATGGAGGAGGCATCCCACTTTCCCTTCGAGCCAGATCCGGACATGGCTGGAGAGGTTGGCGGCGGTGGAAAGGAATGAAGCTTGGGCGCTGGAGCTTGAAGATGGAAAGCAGGAGAAGGAAGAAGGCGTGGGGAGAAAAAAGGGATCTTTACCCACTTATATATAGGCAGTGAATATCAAGCGCCCCCCCTCAAGCCTTAAAACTCGCCTGTTCCCAAGGGGTCTTGTGAATGACACAGTTGGATTACCCAAAACTGTATTGATGAGGATCCCGCAATAAGCGAACATGATCTCTGTTTTGACAAGACGTGTCAATGGAGGCCGCGCCTCGAAACGCAAAGCGGGAGGCAGAAAACGGTCTGAAATGTTAAAGAGGCCAAACGTGGCGTTTTGCTGAAAAAGTTGTCAGTTGACGGACATTATTTTGATTAAACATTTTGCCTACGTGGTTGAGGGTTGTGACTGTCGTGCAGAGCCGGATACAGTTCTTTTATTCAGAAGGTTGCTTTCAAGTATTCGGGAGGAGGAACCTGCCTTGCAATGCCGAAGACAATCCGCGGGCTGAACATATCGTCATTGAAGACTCGTTCAGGGGCTACTAAGGGAGTCCTGGATTAGGGGGTCCTCGGGTGTCTGAGCTATGTGATATGGGCCGGACTGATGGACCGTGAAGATACAAGGTAGAAGACCTTTCCCCGTGTCCGGATAGTACTCTCCTATGCGTGGATGGCAAGATTGGCGTCCGGATATGTAATTTCCTTCTTCAGCAAGCCGACTCTGTACAACCCTAGTCCCCTCTGGTGTATATATAAACTGGAGGTTTTAGTCCATAGAGGCTATCAAAATTCACATATGCTAGACATCTAGGGTTTAGCCATTACGATCTCGAGGTAGATTAACTCTTGTAACCCCTATATTCATCAAAGACAATCAAGCAGGAAGTAGGGTTTTACCTCCATTAAGAGGGCCTGAACCTGGGTAAACATCGTGTCCCCTTTGTCTCCTGTTACCATCGATCCTCAGACGCACAGTTCGGGACCCCCTACCCGAGATCGGCTGGTTTTGACACCGACACCCCCACTTTCCCCTCTCTTCCCCTCCTTTCCCCTCTCCCCTCTCCACCATTGTTGCCTGATGCGGAGCATCCCACGGTAATCCCCATGGACGTCTCGACATCTCCCACGACACCACTTGGACCCAAGAAATGAGCTCGAGCAAAGGCTATCGAAGATAAGGTGAACTCGCTCCTCTCCGAACTACCAGTTTCTACACATGAGACATGGCTACTACCTCAAATGGAAACACTATGTGTGATCAGGTACTTGGAGGAAGGCCACAGACCAACTACATCCAACGGACAAGATGACGAGGACACCAAGTATGAGGGACAAGAAGAAGAGCTGCCATTGAAGCTACAACCACTGGACGACCGGTCGGGACCGGACGTTCGGCACCTGAAGCCCTAGCCTACCCATGTCCCAGCCAACGCAAGCTACAGCGAGTTGACGACTGGCGACCGGATAACCGGCCACACCTCCCAGCGAGCGGACGTCCAGCCTCCACCGGATAACCGGCCCCATCACACCCGAGCCAAATCAGTGGATGTCCGAAGCGACCGGACGACCGTCGACCGGACGATCGGCCATCTCCGGAAATCCCGTGCCTCCTCAACCGAGCCGAATTAGCAGAAGTCATGCGACTACCGGACGTCCGGACGCCCGCGAGCAACCGGACGACCGGTACCCAGCGGACGTCCGGTACCTGTCTGCGCACAGTTTCGGGCCCGAGGCCCATGTACCCCCTTTCAATTCGCCCCCATTTGCACTAAGACTATAAATAGACCTCCTCCTCCTAGTTAGGGTTAGCAAAGTGATAGCTCATTTGTGAGATTGAGCCTTGCTCATCCATCTGAATCTACTCCTCCGAGAGAGACCGTGCCTCTACGGAGAAGATCCACTTGGATTCAAGACCCCCGGTGGGAAGAACTCAAGACCTCCTCACGGAGAAAAACCAGTTACCCTATGTATCGTCCCTTGTTGATCGTGGATCGTGTATCTCTTTGTGTTCTGATGATCTACCATATGTGTCACCGAATTTTGTTGGTTGAGTGATTTCTCTCGCGTTTTCCCTCGTGTTCCGCTCGTGTTCTTCGTGTTCTTCGTAGGATCCCCTCCATTTCGTGAAAGATCGGGTCCCTAGGGTTCTACCCTACATCATCTTGGTATCATGAGCCATGTTGATCATGGATTTGGAGCCCCTACACCTTGTTTTCTAGCTTGATTTTGTTGTGTTCTTCCCCAATTTCGAAAATCCCCACCAAAATAGCCCCAAATGTTTTTTCTGATTTATTGGTGTGATGAAGTTTTGTTGGATTTGATCCATGGATTTGCTTTGCCTCGAGTGGATCTAGCTTTTCCCCTTCGTCTCCACCATTTGCATCCAGAAAATCGCTCGGATTTGACCAATTTTTCCACCTCCACCTCGAACCCTAGTTGTTCATCCCGTGCCCGAAATTGCCCAGGCACCGGATGTCTGCCTGCTACCGGACGTCCGACCACCGGTCGTCCGACATCCACCGGACGTCCGACGTTTTCCTGACGAAAATTAAAAAGTTCAGATCGGCCACCACCACCTCTCCACCTCCACCTCCGGATACGCACTCCAATACCCATTCCACTTCCGCATACGCACCCCGATACCGCCATCACTTTCCGCAACCACCATTGCTTTCTTGTTTCGCACTCCGACACAATTTTAACACATTTGTTTTTCACATTTGAGTTGCGGTTCATTGTTTCCTAGGGTGTTTCGGCTAACTAGCAACGGTTCGACATCAACATCACCGCCGCTCATCCTCGCCAAGGACTCGACATCGACCACTTCACCATTTTGATACCCTCAACCGTAAGCAAGGATGGTAACTTCGACGACATCTTTGTTTACTCCTTGCCATTGCATTGGTAACCCCATAGCCCATTTTGCGTAACTTACCCATCGAGACTAGCCTTTGAGTATTGCCGACAACGTTAATTGTGCACATTAGTGGTCATACTTACCATAGCATACATACCATATCATCGTGGTGCATACCTTCGTATCATCTCTTATGTCACAAGGTTTTCAGCGCATATACGCCGTCGCTATCTTGGTTCGGGAAGTTTGCATGAGAAAGAGCTCAAAAGAGAAAGAGCCAACCAAGCTTTTAAGCAAAGAGGAAAGAGAAGCAAAGAGCTTATAAGCAAGAACGATAGCATCATACTACATTAAGATTGTCATACTCGATCTTCTTGGATCATATCATCGGAATACCATACATATAGCATACTTGGGATAGAAGTCATTGCATTTTTGCTTAGTAGGTTGTGCACAAGTTTCGTATCCGCCTATTGTGCAATCGTGCTAGCGTCTCTCTAGTGTTGTGCAACAAGAGCATTTTCGTGGATTCCACATTTTGGCTCATTCCTCGGTTGCACAACCCCACTTATCTATTTGCGTGTGTGTTTCCGTGTACCATATCTTGCTATTGGTCTACTTGTTGCATTTGCAAATTTGTGAATCTTTTCAACATTACCGAGGCTCACTAATAATTGCATCAAATTTTGTGCCACCATCCTAACCAAGCTCCACCATAAGCTTTTTTTGTGTAGGTGTGAGAACCGACAAGAATTGGTACCAATTGTGATATTTCCTTGTTACACATTTGAGTGATCATTGATCCATCTTCAACATCGGTTAAGGTACATTTGGTATAAGTTCTTCTCTTCCTCCCACTCACATATTTGCTTGGAATGATGGATAGGACAAGTTCTTCTACCAACCGACTCTTCCTAGAGACGACGACCCAAACAACTATGTCACCAAGCTCCACCTATTGGGCACACAACAAGCTTTGCATCAAGAGCAGGAATGAGCGACCGCATCGACCATCTCGCCACTGACTTGAGACTCTCTCAGCAACATACAAGAAACTACTTCGACAACAAGCTCGACGAACAAAAGCAAGAGAGCAATGCAAGAATGGACGAGATTCGTACCTTGTTGGTCAACCACTCTTCTACCTCTCCATCCTACTAAAGGCAGAGCAGCTCGAGTTAACACTCCGACGACACCATCTCCAGCTCAAGTACTCCGACATCGAACACTCTTCGTCGTGCTGCGCGTCAAGATCGTCAAGCAAATCGCAATCCCCTACATGACACCGATAATCAAGAGCAACTTCGAGTGCAAGAGCATCGACATCGTCAAAACCAAGCTACATTCGCGCAAGCACAAGAACGGCAACGCCTATGACAACAAGAGGAAGAGCTAGCGCGACATCACCAAGATGCACAAGATGTAGAGGCACAACGTCAAGAACAACAATGACGTGAAGCTCAAGCACTTGAGGCGCAACGTGCCCTCCGAGATTCGAGTCGAGCCATAGCCACGCGCAACCGCCAAGTTTGTGAGCAACAAGAAGCGCTTCGCGAGGAAGTCCAAGAAAGAATATATCAAGCGCGCGCGCATCGTCAAGTTCCTCAAGCTCCTCCACAAGCTCGACAAGCTCCTCCACAAGCTCGACAAGAACCTCAAGTTCACCAAGAGAAAGAATACAATGGAAATCCTCCAAGAAAAGAGCAAGTTGAGGGAGACAATCCTCCTCGTCAAGGACATCATCATCCCCGACCCCAACACAATGAAGAGCAACGCTACAACAAGCTCAAGTTCACCATGCCCATGTTCACCGGAAGCAATGATCCCGAAGAGTACCCTTCATGGGTATTTAAGGTTGAAAAAATCTTCCGCTTGCACAACTATGAGGAAGAGAATAAGATCGCAATGGCATCCCTTGAGTTCCAAGACTACGTCCTCATTTGGTGGGAACAAGTCATCGAGCGCCGTGAGGCAAGAGGAGAACCACCCATCACATTTTGGATGCAAATGAAGGATGTCATGAGAGCATTTTTCGTACCAACCTACTACAACCGCGACCTCTTCAAGAAACTCCAACTCCTTAAGCAAGGAACCAAGAGCGTTGAAGAGTACTACAAGGAAATGGAGATTGCCATGATAAGAGCCAATGTCACAGAAGATGACGAGCAAACTATGGCACATTTCTTGAATGGACTCAATCATTCTATCAAGAAGATCGCTGACTTCCAACCATACTCGAACCTCATCAAGCTAGTGCATCAAGCTACCAAAGCGGAACATCAAGTGCAAGATGACTTCAAATATGTCGAGTTCTCATCCAAGTCCTATGGTTTCTCCAACTCTCAAGCTTCAACGACTCCAACACCTTCTACCTCAACCAAGCCATCTACAAGCACTGGCGACAAGTCAAGTTACAAGAAAAACTCGACCACCTCAAGTCGTCCTCCTACTACAAGAAACGTCAAGCCAGGAGCTTCATCATCATCTACTCCGACCGATGAGACCATCGAGACAAGTTCCTTCAAATGCTTCACATGCGGTGGCCGAGGCCACAAGTCCTTCGAGTGTACCAACAAACGCACCATGATATTCAACGATGATGGTACATATGACTCCATGAGTGAAGGAGAAATGGAAGCCCTTGAGAATGTGGCCATGCACCGGCAAGTGAACAAAGACGAAGATGATCAAGTCTTTTGTGACGAAGATTCGAGCCCCGCTCTCGTTATCTCCAAGGTCTTGACTCTTCAACATCAACAAGATGAAGACCAAAGATGTCATATCTTCCACACCAAGGCCGGCATCAATGGAAGGTCCGTCAAGGTCATCATCGACGGAGGGAGTTGCCATAACTTAGCAAGTGAAGAACTATGCTCCAAGCTCCAATTGGTCAAGATGAAGCACCCGCATCCTTACAAAGTCCAATGGCTAAGCGACTCCATCACTATCCAAGTCGAGCATACGGTACAAGTTTCCTTCAAGATCGGAGCTTACGAAGAAACTTTGGAGTGTGATGTCGTTCCTATGTCCGTTTGCCACCTCCTTCTTGGATGGCCATGGCAATTTGACCAAGGCGTCATCCACAACGGGCGTACAAATCACTATAGTTTCAAGATGAAAGGAAAGGAGTACGTGCTACGACCTATGTCTCCAAGTCAAGTGATCGACAAGCAAGCCACCCATCATGGAGAGAATAGTGAGAGAGCGAACCACCAAAAAGAGAGTGAGTGCCACAAGCCCAAATTGAGTGTCTCCACGATGAGCGAGAAGAAAAACTTAGTCGTATTTGCCACCAAAAGTGAGATGAGAGAACTATGTGAGAACCCATCAAGTGTCATGCACTATGTCCTTTTGTGCAAGGACGAGGCACCCAAAACTAACAACTCTCTCAATCTACCTTTAGTGTTATCTTCTCTATCGCAGGAATTCCAAGATGTATTCCCTGACGAGCTACCTCTGGGTCTACCTCCACTACGAGCCATCGAACACCGAATCGACCTCATCCCCGGAGCACCCCTTCCTAACAAGGCTCCCTACCGCGTCAACCCTGAGGAAACCGAGGAGATCCAACGGCAAGTACAACAACTCATCGACAACGGCCATGTACGAGAAAGTTTGAGTTCTTGCGCTGTTCCGGTAATCCTTGTTCCCAAGAAAGATGTTACATATCGCATGTGTTCCGATTGTCGTCCTATCAATGCTATTACCGTGTGATATCGTTACCCCATTCCACGCCTAGATGATATGCTAGATGAGCTTAGTGGAGCCACCATTTTCTATAAGATTGATCTTAAGAGTGGCTACTATCAAATACGCATCCAAGAAGGTGGTGAATGGGAAACCGCATTTAAGACCAAGTTTGGCTTATATGAATGGCTTGTTATGCCAATGGGTTTATCTGAAGCACCAGGTACTTTCTTCAGAGTCATGCATTTTGTTCTCCGACCTTATATTGGTGTATTTGTTGTGGTCTATTTTGACGATATTCTTGTCTTTACCAAATCGCTCAAAGATCATGTTGCAAACCCTTAGGAAAGAGCGCCTTTATGCTAATATGGATAAAAGACTTTTTGGTGTTGATAGGCTTGTTTTCTTGGTTTTCGTTGTGTCTTCTAAGGGTGTTCATGTAGATGAATCTAAGATCAATGCTATTAAAACTTGGCCGCAACCAACCAACATGCAACAAGTGTGTAGTTTTCTTGGTTTAGCCGGTTTCTATCGTAGATTTGTGAAGGCTTCACCTTTGCATGCTTTGAGTAAGAAAAATGTGCCTTTTGTTTGGGGACCATCCCAAGATACCGCATTCAATGAGCTTAAGAATTTGCTTTCACATGCTCCTTTGCTTGCTTTACCCAACTTCGATAAACCATTTGAGATTCATTGCGATGCTAGCGGTTATGGCATCGGAGGTGTGTTAATGCAAGAGAAGTGCCCTATAGCTTTCTTTAGTGAAAAACTTTCCGGAGCGCAACTCAATTATCCCATCTATGAGAAACAGCTATATGCTTTAGTGAGAGTCTTGCATGTTTGGGAGCATTATCTCCGTCCTCATGGGTTCATTCTTCACACTGATCATGAAACACTTAAGTATCTTAAGGGTCAAACTAAGTTGAACAAGCGTCATGCTAAATGGAGTGAATTCATTGAGTCATTTCCTTATGTCATCAAGTATATTAAAGGTAAGGAAAATGTTGTGGTGGATGCCCTTTCCCGTAGACGCATGCTTGTTACCCAACTTGAATTGAATTTCATAGGCTTTGAGCACATAAAAGACTTGTATGCGCATGATCCTACTTTTGCAATTCCTTATGCCAAGTGTTTGACGCATAAATCTTGGGAATGCTATTACATCAAAGATGATTATCTTATGAGAGCTAACAAACTTTGCATCCCCAAGTCTTCTCTTCGTTTTTTAATTTTGCAAGAATCTCATGGAGGAGGACTAATGGGACACTTTGGACGCGATAAGACATTTGCTACGCTCTCTAAGAACTATTTTTGGCCCAAGATGTTCCGCGACGTCTCATTCTTCACCAATCGATGTTCGACATGTCGCAAAGCTAAGTCCAAAGCTCAATCTCATTGTCTTTATACACCCCTTCCAATTCCATATCACCCATGGGAAGATATTAGCATGGATTTTGTACTTGGTTTGCCTAGGACTAGAAATGGCAAAGACTCCGTGTTTGTTGTTGTGGACCGACTCTCTAAAATGGCTCATTTCATTCCTTGCAACAAGATAGACGATGCTTCACATGTTGCCAATCTTTTTTGTCAGGAAATCTTGCACCTACATGGAGTGCCAAAGACGATTGTCTTGGACCGCGACGCCAAGTTCTTGAGTTACTTTTGGAAGACCTTATGCGCCAAGCTCGGAATCAAGCTACTATTCTCCATGGCATACCATCCACAAGCCGACGGCCAAACGGAAGTGTCAAAACAAACGCTCTCCACTCTACTACGCGTATTGATCAAGAGGAACATCAAGGAGTGGGAAGAGTGCATACCCATTGCCGAGTACGCCTACAACCGCGCAAGACATTCGACTACCGGCAAGTCCCCTTTCGAGGTCGTCTATGGTTTCAACCCATTGTCCCCATTGGACATTCTTCCTCTACCACTACAAGAGCGCATCAACATGGACGCAAGTGCCCGAGTGAACTATCTCAAGAATATGCATGAATATACAAGGCACACAATCGAGCGCCAAGTACAACGACTCGCGACCAAGCTCAACGTCAACAAGCAACCCATGATATTCAACATTGGAGATCTTGTGTGGCCACACCTTCGCAAGGAACGCTTCTCCAGCGAACGCAAGTCCAAACTTCTACCACGAGCCGATGGACCCTTCAAGGTGCTAGCACACTACAACAACAACGCTTACAAGATCGACCTCCCGCGCGACAAGTACAACATGAGCGACGTCTTCAATGTCGAAGATCTTTCTCACTACCATGGTGATGCACATTTCGATCCGAGGTCGGACCTTCCCCAAGGGGGGAGATGATGCGGAGCATCCCACGGTCATCCCCATGGACGTATCGACATCTCCCACGACACCACTTGGACCCATGACAAGAGCTCGAGCAAAGGCTATAGAAGATAAGGTGAACTCGCTCCTCTCCGAACTACCACTTTCTACACATGAGACATGGCTACTACCTCAAACAGAAACACTATGTGTGATCAGGTACTTGGAGGAAGGCCATGGACCAGCTACATCCAACGGACAAGACGGCGAGGACACCAAGTATGAGGGACAGGAAGAAGAGCTGCCGTTGAAGCTACAGCCATGGACAACTGGTCGGGGCCGGACCTCCGGCACCTGAAGACCCAGCCTACCCAAGTCCCAGCCAATGCAAGCTACAGCGAGAGGACGACCGGCGACCGGACGAACAGCCACACCTCCCAGCGAGCGGACGTACGGCCTCCACCGGATGACCGGCCCCATCACACCCGAGCCAAATCAGCGGATGTTCGAAGCGACCGGACAACCGGCGACCGGACGACCGGCCATCTCCGAAAATCCGGTGCCTCCTCAACCAAGCAAAATTAGCGGAAGTCAGGCGACTACCGAACGTCCAGACGCCCGCGAGCAACCAGACGACCGGTACCCAGCCGACGTCCGGTACCTGTCTGCGCACAGTTTCGGGCCTGAGGCCCATGTACCCCATTGCACTTCGCCCCCATTTGCACTAAGACTATAAATAGACCTCCTCCTCCTAGTTAGGGTTAGCAAAGTGATAGCTCATTTGTGAGATAGAGCCTTGCTCATCCATCCGGATCTACTCCTCCGAGAGAGACCGTGCCTCTACGGAGAAGATCCACTTGGATTCAAGACCCCCAATGGGAAGAACTCAAGACCTCCTCACGGAGAAGAACCGGTTACCCTATGTATCGTCCCTTGTTGATCGTGTATCGTGTATCTCTTTGTGTTCCGATGATCTAGCATATGTGTGACTGAATTTTGTTGGTTCAGTGATTTCTCTCGCGTTTTCCCTCGTGTTCCCCTCGTGTTCTTCGTGTTCTTCGTAGGATCCCCTCCATTTAGTGAAAGATCGGGTCCCTAGGGTTCTACCCTACATCGTTGCCCTTCTTCTCTCTTCCTCCTACCTCTCTTCTCTCCTCATTAATGTACCCCTCCACCATAACTCTCCTCCATAAATGGCCTCTCATCTCTCTCTTCCTCCTACCTCTCTTCTCTCCCCATTAATGCCCCCTCCACCATAACCCCCTCTTCCATTAGTTAGCTAGAGTCATCTCTCCTCCCCAACAACTAGATCTAGCTAGCTATTTAGCCATCCACACTTTCGATCCGTATAGGTAGCGAAAGGCCTCATCATCTAACCGTTCTCTCTCGATCAGTCTCTCTCGGGAGATATATAGGTGAGTAAAAAGTTGTTCATTTCAAGAATGGGAATATGTGTGTGAATGAGAATATGTGTGTTTGGGATATGGAGAGATTTGTGCGAGTAACATGCCCCCGAGTTTCTTATGTTTTGTCGAAATGTCGATTTTATTTCCGTTTTGATGAATTTCGAGCAAACTCGATATGTCCTATTTTTAGGCAAGGTCATGCCAAAATTTTATATGACTTTGAAGCATGCATGCATTTTGTTTATAACCCTTTTGCTTGTCATACCGTGCAGTCGGTCATGAAGGTGAGTGGATGGAATGTGGTGCGATACATGCAATCCGCGGTGATGGACATGTATGCAAATAATCGGACTAGGATTAGATGTCCATGTGCAAGATGCAAAGAAGGAGTCCTTTTGGACCCTTTTGATGATGGCACTTTGAAGGTGCACCTGCTGATGAATGGTTTCATGGATGACTAAACTTGGTGGATAAGTGAAGAAGAAGATGATGATGAGGAAGTCCACATTGCAGGGAATAACGAAATGGGGCTAGACGAAGAGATGACCGATCGACACGAAGACGATGGCGCCGGACATGGCGGTGGGGAAGAGTCCGGAAATGATGGCGGCAGAGAAGATTAAGGACACGGCGAAGAAGAGTCCGGACATGGCGGAGAAGAGGCGGCGGTCACGCCACAGTCTTCGATGCTACTAAGTGCAGTCGTGCAGGACCCTCATGTTCGAGACCTCCTTCGCAATAGTACGACTAGCGAGAGAGCTGCTTCTAGAGAGGAGGCCAAGCTGGCGCAACTTGAAGTAGACTCGAAGACTCCATTGTATGACGGTTGCGATCCCGAGGTGACCCGCTTGAGTTTCACGCTCGAACTTCTAAAGACGAAGGCCAAAAACAAATGGACAGACAAAAGCCTCGATGAGCATTTGAAGTATCTACATAATAAAGTTCTTCCCGCGGGGAACCTGTGTCCTACTAGTGTCGAGGAGGTCAAGAAAATTATTTGCCCTTCTGATTTGTCGCACATTAGGTACCACGCATGCATCAACGATTGCATCATTTATTGGGGGGAGCACGCGGAAAAAACCAACTGTCCAGTGTGCAATGCTTCTCGATACAAGAAGGCAGGAAAGAAAGCTCCTCAGAAAGTTGTATGGTACTTTCCGATCACTCCCCGTCTGCAGCGGTATTTCGTATATCCTAAGGAAGCAAAGCTCATGTGCTGGCACGCGGAGAGGAAGAAGGACGACGAGTGAGATGATCCGAAGATGAGACACCTCATAGATGGTAGCCAGTGGAGAGCATTCAACGCCGTCCATGGATTTGCTGCATAAGATCCAAGGAACATCGTGCTTGGTGCGAGTACCGATGGTATGAATCCGTTTGGAAACCAGAACACCAACCACAACACATGGCCCATCTTTGTATGGATGTACAACCTCCCCCCATGGAAGTGCATGAAGACAAAGTACATACACATGAGCATGCTGATTCAAGGGCCAAAACAACCGAGAAATAATATGAACCTGTACATGGGGCTTCTGCAAGAGGAGCTAAACACGTTACGGAATAGGCCGGCATGGACATGGGACGCCAGCAAAGGAGAGTATTTCCATATGAGAGCCGGCTCATGACGATGGTGCACGACTATCTCGGTTACGGGTACACCTCAGGCCAGGTGTCCCATGAATACTGCAGATGCATGAGGTGCATGGATGATACAACGTCTTAGCAGCTTACATCAACGAAAGATGGCGGGTCTGGGAAAATCGTGTACATGGGGCATCATAGATGGCTCGACAAGGATGACCCGTGGAGAAAGCATGGAGATCTATTCAATGGGTTGGCTGAGCATCGAGGACATCCACGTAAGAGGAGCGGTGCCGAAATCAACGAGCTGTTGAAAAACTGGGAATAGTGCCCCACGCTGGGAAAGATGGAAAAGGCACCGGAGCCGCTGCCGAAGGTATGGAAAACAAGGTCTGTTTTCTAGGACTTGGAGTACTGGCCCAATCACGACACGCCTCATTGCCTTGATCAAATGCATATCACGAAGAATGTCCTCGAGAGCTTGCTTGGCACACTGATGAACATGCCGGAGAAGACCAAGGATGGGCCGAAGCCAAGGAAAGACTTGGAAGATTTTAAGATCAGGAAAGATCTCCACCGTAAAAAGTCGACGGAGGAGACAGAGATGGAGACGGAGGAGGGGGAAAGGGGCAGAAAAGTCTACAAGAAGGAGGAGAATTATTGCCCCCCTTCGTGCTTCACCTTAAGTGTGAAGGAGATCGATCAATTCATCAAGTGCCTTATGGGAATCAAAGTCATTTCCGGTTACTATGGGAAGATAAGCAGATTTCTAGACCCGAAGAAGAAAAGGTTCAGCGGGGTGAAGTCTCATGACTGTCACATGATGATGACAAAGATACTCCCGGTTGCCATTAGAGGGATAATTGAGAAGCACGTCCGTGACACGCTTACTGGTCTCTGCAACTTCTACGACGTTATCTCTCGAAAGTCCATAAGTGTGAAGCAGCTCCGAAGGCTACAGGAACAGATCGTTGTCATACTATGTGAGCTTGAGATGTACTTCCCGCCTGCATTCTTTGACATCATGGTGCATCTGTGTGTCTGATACGTATCCAATGTATCTATAATTTTTTATTGTTCCATGCTATATTATATTCTATTTTGGATGTTTAATGGGCTTTATTATACACTTTTATATTATTTTTTGGGACTAACCTATTAACCGGAGGCCCAGCCCGAATTGCTGTTTTTTTTGCCTATTTCAGTGTTTCGAAGGAAAAGGATATCAAACGGAGTTCAAACGGAATGAGACCTTCAGGAACGTGATTTTCAGAACAAACGTGATCCAGAGGACTTGGAGTTGACGTCAAGCAATCAACAAGGAGGCCACGAGGCAGGGGGCACGCCTACCCCCCTGGGCGCGCCCTCCACCCTCGTGGGCCCCTCGTAGCTCTCCTGACCGACCTCCTTTGCCTATATATACTCATATACCCTGGAAACATCATATACAGAGCCAAAACCCTATTTCCACCGCCACAACCTTCTGTATACGGAGCAAAAGCATGGTAAGGAGTAAGTGTCATTGAGGTTACCGTCCTTTTCATACGGTTAGCGGTGAAGATGACTCCGAGGCGATGATGTCGATGTCACACGCTCCCAAGTAGCCGAAACACCTTAGGAAACGCAAATCACAACTCAATATCGGTCAAATGCGGAAGGTGGGTGTTTTTGTGATGATTTTTGGATGGAGGCTAATGGTGGTGGTAATGATATATGTGGATGGGGGTGTCAAGGGCTTCCAAACGAGCTAAAGAACACAAAAAACGGACTTGGGAGGTGGAAGTTATGGCCAAAACGATGTTGGTAGTGGGCTGATTTGGGGGGGTGCGGGCACCCGGGGTGGGAGGTGCGGGTGCCCGGGGTGGTCAGGGGCAAACAGCCTAGGGGTGCGGGCACCCGGTGGTCTCCGATTTGGGCGGAAAATTTTGGGAAATGCAAAATTCGGAGGATTTCATGGTGGGAAGGGTGGGGATTGTTGGGGAGGGGCTAGATCCACTTGCCAAACATCAAATCCATGGACCAAAACAACCAAATCTCACAAGATCCAACAAATTGCAAAAAAAAATTGGGGCTATTTTTGTGGGGAATTTTCGAATTTGGACGAAAAACAACAAAATCAAGCCAGCAAATGGGGGGATGGCAGTCCAAGATGTGAATCAACCTTGCTCATGATACCAAGATGTTGTACGGTGAAACCCTAGAGGGGATATTTTCACACTTGGAGGGGGAAAAGAGGAAGAACTCTCAAGAACACAAGGCACAAATCACTCAAACAAACCCAATATCACATCCACTAGAGTAGCACACAAGACATCCACAAGATTACATGAACAATTCAAGGAAAATAGCACTAGGTAAGTTCTTCCCACTAGGTGAGGTCTTGATCTTGATCTCCTTCAAGAGGAGGGCTTGATAATCCCAACGATTCTTCCCAAAGAGGGGTCTTGATCTCCAAGAGGAGGAGGATACAAGGAGCAAAGCTCTCTTTGGTGTTCTAAAATACTTTGCTAACCTTCCAAAAGACCTAGGGGATCATCTTATATAGTTTAGGGACGAAACAAGATGGGAGAGGGGGTACATGGGCCAAAAAGTCCAACACACGCAGCTAAACTGGCGGGGTCCGGGCACCCAGGGCACTTGGGGCCGGGCACCCCGCCTATACAGGGAGGCGGCTGGGCGAGGCCGGGCACCCGGGGGCCCAAGGCCCGGGCACCCGGGGGAGCAGCAGGGGGCCGGCTGGGGCATGGCCGGGCACCCAGCGGCTGGCGTGGCGCGGTCCGGGCACCCGGGGGCCCATGTCCTGGGCACCCGGGGAGGGGGCAGGCGGCTGGGCACAGGGGGGCCGGGCACCCGGTGATTGGGGGGCCGGGCACCCGGAGTGTCCAGGGGTTCCTCCTCCTTACTCCCTTCTTCCTTCTTCTCGTTCTCCTCTCCTCTCCCTTGCTCCGTGGTTGCTCGAGTCTCCGTCTTCTCCTTCTCACGATCAACTTCCTCGTACCTAAGAATGAACAATGTTTCCGTTTGAGGTAGAATCCAATCCTCACACGAATCCAAATGAGACTTGAATAGGAAAGAGTTCACCTCGTTCTCGATGTGGCGCGCACGTGCTCTTGTCATTGGCCCTCTTGGTGCTTGCGGTGGTGATGGTGTGTCGGTGCGGGTAGTTGAGGGATGCTCCGCATCAGGGAAGCTACTAAACTCCTAGATAATATAATGGTTAATTATTCTCAATGGCACACTGAAAGATCTACTAGTAAAAAAGTGCATGCGATAGAAGAAATTAATGTTTTGAGTGGAAAGATGGATGAACTTATGAAATTGTTTGCTAATAAGAGTGTTTCCTCTGATCCCAATGATATGCCTTTGTCTACCTTGATTGAGAATAATAATGAATCTATGGATGTGAACTTTGTTGGTAGGAACAATTTTGGTAACAATGCTTATAGAGGAAATTTTAATCCTAGGCCGTACCCTAGTAATTCCTCTAATAATTATGGTAATTCCTACAACAATTCTTATGGAAATTTTAATAATATGCCCTCTGATTTTGAGACTAGTTTTAAAGAATTTATGACTTCACAAAAGAATTTCAATGCTTTGCTTGAAGAAAAATTGCCTAAGATTGATGAGTTGGCTAGGAACGTTGATAGAATCTCTCTTGATGTTGATTCTTTGAAGCTTAGATCTATTCCACCTAAGCATGATATCAATGAGTCTCTCAAAGCCATGAGAATTTCCATTGATGAGTGCAAAGAAAGAACCGCTAGGATGCGTGCTAAGAAAGATTGCTTTGTAAAAGCGTGTTCTTCAAATTTTTATGAGAATAAAGATGAAGATCTAAAAGTTATTGATGTGTACCCTATTAAATCTTTGTTTTGCAATATGAATCTTGATAATGATGGGACTGGAGATGAGTCAACTTTAGTTAGAAGGCGTCCCAAAAATTTGGAGTTTTTAGATCGAGATGCAAAAATTGGTAAAAGTGGGATTGAAGAGGTCAAAACCTTAGATATCAATGAACCCACTATCTTGGATTTTAAGTAATTTAATTATGATAATTGCTCTTTAATAGATTTTATTTCCTTGTTGCAATCCGTGCTAAATTCTCCTCATGCTTATAGTCAAAATAAAGCTTTTACCAAACATATCGTTGATGCTTTAATGCAATCTTATGAAGAAAAACTTGAGTTGGAAGTTTCTATCCCTAGAAAACTTTATGATGAGTGGGAACCTACTATTAAAATTAAAATTAAAGATCATGAATGCTATGCTTTGTGTGATTTGGGTGCTAGTGTTTCCACGATTCCAAAAACTTTGTGTGATTTGCTAGGTTTTTGTAAATTTGATGATTGTTCTCTAAACTTGCATCTTGCGGATTCCACTATTAAGAAACCTATGGGAAGAATTAATGATGTTCTTATTGTTGCAAATAGGAACTATCTGCCCGTAGATTTCATTGTTCTTGATATAGATTCCAATCCTTCATGTCCTATTATTCTTGGTAGACCTTTCCTTAGAATGATTGGTGCAATTATTGATATGAAGGAAGGAAATATTAGATTCCAATTTCCGTTAAGGAAAGGCATGGAACACTTTCCTAGAAAGAAAATAAAATTACCTTATGAATCTATAATAAGAGCCACTTATGGATTGCCTACCAAAGATGGCAATACCTAGATCTATCGTTGCTTTTATGCCTAGCTAGGGGCGTTAAACGATAGCGCTTGTTGGGAGGCAACCCAATTT